>NC_061862.1:68550988-68850988 GCF_907164915.1 Impatiens glandulifera | reverse complement strand
GTTTGATTTTGTAGAATTTAAGATAGTGGTGAGTCGCTTCTTCAGTTTCGTTAGAAAGCTTATCTCGTGGTATTTTCTCGGTAAAATCTGCTAATGAATAAACAAGGGAGTCTAGAGGTTGTGCTAGAAGTCCTTGTTGAGATATAATATTGTATTTGTGGCAACTCAATTCGACTTTAAAAATTTGTACCGCAACTTTTGAAAAATATTCTTCACCATGTACCGGAACTTTTGAAAAACATTCTTCACCATGTACAACATTTGAATGATTTTCTGAATTTTCTTCTATTGTAATTTGACGATCGGGCACTTGTTCATTTGTCAAAGCATCAACATCTTCACTATCTAAACAATTTGCTGAATTTTCTTCTATTACAATTTGAAGCTTCTATAGTTGTATTTTCTTGGTAGAATCAATAAAGGAGTCGAAATGTCATTTTGAAGTCTTTGTTCAGATATAATGTTGTATTTGTAGCAACTCGATTCATTTTCAAGAATTTGTACCGTAATTTCTGAAAAAAGTTCTACACCATGTACACCATCTGAATTTTCTTCTATTACAATTTGACGATCGAGCACTGGTTCATCTTCCAAACATAACCCAAATTGTTTTATGCCTTCAGTTTTAAGAAAATCTCATGTAATCACCATACTAGGATCTAAACAAGCTTTAAAATTTGTATACCATAACCTGGCATTATCTCTGAAATAAAATCTTGCAATTCTTTGTTGAATGTCGGTTGGTATGTCGTTAATCCTGAAATATTCTTCCACTGCACATATCCATTCATCTACATTTTTGCTGTCGAATTCTGGGAATTCTATTTTACTTCCGTGCGTAAAATAATACATGAATATTGTCTTGTCAATTTTATATCCAATCTTTGTGTTATAAGAACTACTTTACGGATCTTGCATAAGAGGGAGAAAAAAAATCGTATCGATGCTTGCGGAAGGAGTTGATGGAGAGAAAAGATTAATTTGTCGAATTTTTCAAACCACAATTAGAGAATTGACAGCTCTAGTACCATTGTTACAATTCGTTTACTTAGTTACGCCACTTCCAAAGTTTGTCATAGAAACGATCGAAAAAAGAATGAAGAATGATCAAGAAGGGGATGCAATGTCAATAGAAGAATAAGGTGCAACCAAGAAGAATAAGATGAGAATTTTAGAACACAACTCAAAGTAATGAAACTATTATTTCTTCCAACGTAATCCATAAATTTAATAAAAAACTATTTATTAAAGTAGATCTAATTAACTAATTAACTATATTAAAAATTCGAATTAATACTAATAAAATTTAATTGTTACAACTATAAAACTTGAAGGATTTATCTATACTATTGGATCAATACAATATATATATATATATATATCCGTTACATAATCACAACAAAAGAAATTACTATGATTAATATCATGAAGCATCCCATGTTCTACTAAAGCGTGATATATATATATCAAATGAAGTAACGATCAAAACAAAAATCAAGATGACTAAACCTTGTAAACTCGAACCTACTTAAGTCCTTCCCTGTCCTAGTTCGTGATCTGCATCACGACCTCTTTCAACAAAATCTTCTTCTACAGATTTAATGACATCTTTTGATGATTGAGCAAATGATTCCAACGGTTGGTTCTGTTATCTGATTAGTAGTAATATACAAATTCCAATGAATAAAAACAATTTTTACAAATCATCTAATAAAATTCTTACCGAAACTTCTTTATTGTCGCATCTTCTTCAATCACATTTGATCTTAGGCGGTGGTGGTAGCCAATCCAGCTCCTCCACTTCGTTGTCCTCATTATTAAGAATTTGTACAATCTCCTTTTTTATCTTCGTTTATTTTCTTAACCTAATGGTATATAATAACATCAACAAGATATAGTTATCGAAATTGGTAACAGGTTAATTTGTTTATTTGGGAGAGATTTATAACCTTATTGGATAGTTTACTCTCTTGGAACGGCATGAAGAATATGAATCATCATCGTCATCATCTGCCCATTAGAGAAAAACGTCAATGAAAATTAACTTTGTGTGTTTGAGAAGGGGTAATCTACCATCACTCTTTAGGAGCTTCTTTGATTAAAAGTAGGAAAAAAATTGGGTTAAAAAATAAATACAAACCCATTCAGGATAATTTTAACAAATTAATATTAGTATCCATTCCGGCACAATATGAGGCGGGGTGGGCATCAGATTTGCTTGATATACTTTCATCTAAAGATGTATACACAGGGCATTAAAATCATAGAGATACCAATAACGATCACTATGTATGTGGTTGGTAATAATAACTCATATACCGACAATTTTGTTCTAGTCGGCGTTGATATGCTAAATGACGACGATTTTTGTTATGGTCAGCATATATAGTCGGTATTGAGTTCTTTTTACTAGAATCGAAGAAGAAAACATACACTAGTAAACGATTGAAAGTTGCCTTAGAGAAGAAATTAAGGAAAAGAAAAATAACAAAAAAATAAGTCAAACAAAAATAATTACGATATTTCACTATTTTAACCCAGCTACATCAGTTTTGGTATTCATTTGAAGTCATTATTTACTAATAACTTTTAATTGTTTTACTATTTTAGTATTCAATTTCAATGTCAACCACGGTTATAGTATCAATTCCACAATATTGGAATAAAAGTTTGATCATGGATACTAACACTTCATTTACTGTACTGTTCTAGTCTCAACTTTCTCAGATAGGCTTGACTACGTGCGAATGTGAAAGGCCTTCACTTGACTTTTATCAATACTGAATTTATCTAAAGAGTTCTACAAACATTGACTAGTAGTTAAGTCTAGGGGTGTAAACGAGCCGAACCGGGCTCGAACTAGCCCTGGCTCGAGTTCGACTCGACTCGATTTTTATTGGCTCAGCTCGAGCTCGATCGAGCTTTTAATATTAAGCTCGAACTCGGCTCGATCAAATAACCATAGGCTCGAGTTCGGCTCGATAGGCCCGATAAGCTCGAAGCTCAAATTTAAATATATCCCCTCCATTGATCTTGGTTTGCTTCATTGCATTCATTCTTTCGTGCTTCTTTAGGTTATAAATATCTTATATTACAAAAATATAAATCACCATTCATAAATTACTAGTTCACAAAAATAATATTTCATATCCTTAGTTACATTTTAATAAAAAAAAAGACAACCATAAATCAAAATATAGCTCATAAAACATAAAATTTCAGCCGCATGCGTCATGCGTGTTCATCTCAAATTTCAGCAATATGCATGGTCATCTCAATCAAAAATTCTCGATCATACCACCTGTATTACTAAATACATTCATTAACATAAAGTTATAGTATGCTCAAATAATAATATAATAATTACACTAGAAAAACAAATTAAACAAATTAGAAATAACTAAAATATAATTTACCTTAAGAGTTGGATGTTAAAAGAATAATTTCTTGATAAGTTTTTTCCTTCTGTAAAAAGAAATAATCATATAAGTGATTAAAATTTAGTTTCTAATTTAGATAACTAATAATGAAACTTAACGTACCTTATTTGATCCCTCCAATATGTCAAAATAATTCCAAACTTCTGAAGTTTTTTTCCTTTTCTTTGTTTGGAACCCTTATCTTGTTTTTCTTCGTCATTTTCTTGTGTGTCTTGTTGGGTGTAGTTAGGAAGAACCTCATTACTTTCAACTACACCGATATTTATATTAAATGGAATTGATGTCTCTTCCATAGACATATATTAATATATTAAGAGATAAATAAATAAAATCAAAACAAACACAATGAGTTATGTCAACAACTACTATATAAATTTAGTGCTTAAAGAGAGCAATAACTGAACAAGATTTAGGGTTTTACCGGAGCGAGATTTAGGGATTCGAAACGAGATGTAAGCTTGTTGAAGAAGTATCAATTAACAGTCTCTTGAGTCTTTTTGCAAAATAATTTTGAAAAATAAAATACTTTATAGTATAATAAAAATACCTTTATATCTTATAAAATATAATATATTGAGATTACATATATTAAATAATATTACAATATAATTATATATTTTTTATTTAATTTTTAAAAATTATATTTCCGTAATTAAATTAATATCAATATATTTATTTCCTTATAAGTATTAAATAATATATATTTTTTAATTTAGACTATCCACAGCAGAGTATCAAATTTTTTCATTTAACACCCTGCCACGTCAGCTTAACACCTATTTTAACACCCATTTTTTAGCATATTCTACAGCAGAGTGTTATTCAAGGTATCAAAATTACTTTTTCACTTTCTCACTTCCACATCATTTATACATAATTTCATTTTTTTAACCACAAACAATATTATTCATCACTTGGTAAATCAAACATACAAATATTATTTAAAACGAAGAAGAAAACAAACACTCTAAACATTGGTAATTTGTTAAGTAGTATTTTTAAAACTCTAATCGAGAGTTGTTCCAAATTTATTCCAAATGTGCATGACATGATCTTTCTTCAATTGAATATGTTGTGCTTTGTCACGTAGATCGGCCCTAGTATGAATATTTTATTCAGATCGGCCTTGAACATGCACTTGAAATTGAGGTAGCACTTCTCTTTGGACATTAACTGAGGAACTAGACCCAGAATTATTCGAACCTTCGAAGTCGATATTTTCCCAATTTCGTGAATACGAATCTCGTTCATCCTCCACAATTATATTATGTAAAATTATGCATGCCCTCATTATTTTACCTAGGCCATCAATATTCCACATCCTAGCTGGTTGGCGAATAATAGCAAACCGTGCTTGGAGTACCCCGAATGCACGTTCTACATCCTTCCTGCATGCTTCTTGTTGTTGTGCAAACAACTGCGCTTTGTCTCCTTGGGGCATTTGAATTGATTGGACAAAGATGGGCCATTTAGGATAGATTTCATCAACAAGATAGTAGGCAAGATTGTATTGTCGACCATTCACAGTGAAGTTTACAGTAGGAGCTTCACCAGACTCAATGTCGTCAAAAATTGGTGACCTGTCTAATACATTAATATCGTTCAATGTTCCAGGCATGCCAAAAAAAGCATGCCATATCCACAAATCATAAGATGCCACTGCCTCGAGGATAATTGTTGTTGTGCCCTTGTGTCCATTAGTAAACTGCCCTTGCCAAGCCTTAGGACAATTCTTCCACTCCCAGTGCATGCAATCAATACTTCCAATCATTCCAGGAAAACCGCGCTCTTGTCCAACTTGGAGTAACCTCTGCAAGTCTTCCCCATTTGGTTGTCTTAAGTATTCATCTTGAAACAAGGCAATTATTGTTTCGCAAAAAATACGAGTGCACTCAAGTGTAGTGGTTTCTCCAATTTTCACATATTCATCACAGGCATCCCCGGCTACTCCATATGCAAGCATGCGCATGGCAACTGTACACTTCTGGATCGGTGTCAATCCAAGCTTTCCTGCATTATTCCGCCTTTGGGTGAAGTAATGGTTGTAATTTGTTACGGCTTCTACAATTCGGAGAAACAATTGCCTTCTCATACAAAATCTACGTCTAAATTGTATTTCAGTATAAGTGCATGGCTCATCGAAATAGTCGGCCATGAGCCTCTGATGGGCTGCTCCATGGTCCATGTTTATAGAATTTCTTTTACGTGATCGATTGTTTCGCCTTTGAAGCTCTTCGAGAAGTTCTTTTTGCCTTTTGAGTAAAGATTCCTCCACCTCCCATTGTTGATGAATCTCTTCGAGATTGAAAGGGTCTGGGGGAATATCCATATGATGATATGAAGAAAGGTGATACAAAGAAAGATGATAATATGGTAGAAAATTTCAGATTTTTTTTGGTGTCCAAATGACACAAACCAAGTCTCTATTTATAGATCTCGAAAAATAAAAAATAATGATATATATATATTTTTTTTGATCAATTATTATGCAAAAGTGTATTTAAAAAAGAAAACAAAAACAAAAAAGTAACCACCAGCGCTGCCACTTGGCATGCTGTGATTGGGCCACATCAAATTTGGTCCCGTATCAAAATTTGATACCCATATTTTAACATTTAATTTTGATACTCTACTGCACCATTTGATATTATTTTAACACCCATTTGATATCTTATTTGACACCCTACTGTGGATAGTCTAAATATTACTCTAGTATATCTTGATATACCAAAATATTGAAAATCTCATTCCTTTTATGTACCAATAACTTTGGTATCGGTATAATAAACAATAAGCCCATAAATAGTCTTATGGGTGTTTTAAATTTTAATTAAAAAATAAAATATAATAAAAAAAATGATTAGGGTCAAAAAAGCTCGACGAGCCATCAAGCGAGTCTTACCTAAGCTCGAATTCGGCTCGAATATTAAACGAGTTGACTTGAGCTCGACTCAAATTTGATTTTGACCGAACTCGAATCGAGCTTTGACCGAGCGGCTCGGCTCATTTACATCCCTAGTTAAGTTTCAATTATGTAAAGAGTTATACAAATATTATAGTTTTTATATTTCACTTGTATTAATATATTTAACCCATTTTGTTCTTGTCTTCTTTTTATTATTTTTATTTAAAATGTTTTTAATATTAGTGAGTGAATTAAAAACAAAAAGACATAGTGCTCTTATTGTTAAATAAATATTATAATTATAAGAATGCCTATAAATTCTATTTAATATATTAAAATATTCTTATTGTTAAATAAATATTATAACTGTTATAATAACTGTTGAATTATAAGTAAACTAAAGATTATCTTGAAATTCAACATTATAATAAATTTTGAATTATAAATATTATAATAAGTGTTTTCTATATCGCAAATATCATGTAAAACACGATTTACATGATTTTAAATAAACTTCAAACCAACGTTTCACACGAATCTGTGAATTGTTTGACAGTAGAGCGTTGTACAACAGATATCGTGTAAAACACATTACAAAAAAAACTGTTGTAAAACAACTCTCTTGTAAAACGCTAACTATCGTGTAAAGTGCGTTTTACAGGAGAGCAATATATAATCGTTATCGTGTAAAACATAAAGCTGAATTATTTGATTAAAAAGTTAAGATAATTTATTATTTGTTATTTGATTAAAAATTGTATTATACATACAATGTTCACTCTCTCTATGCAAAGTTAAATAATCTCATTTGAAGGTAAGTATAATCTTTTACCCATTCTCCCCTTACAAACTTTGGCACAAATAGTTTATAATTCCTAATTATCTTATCTTTCTTTTTTAACTTTGATTTAATTATTTCTTTAAATATTTTTAATAAGTTTTATTTAAAGAGTATTTTTGTAATAAAAATATTATAAATTTAAAGAGAAACTATATGTAATTTTTTAATAAAATTATTCCACATAACCATTGACATGCTTTCATTAGTTTATGTTAATGTAGATTTTTAAGTATTAAATATTTTTTTATTAATTAATATTATTTAATAAAAAAATAAACTAAAATAATAACATAATAACATAATTAAATAATTAGTATATATTTATTTATATACAATCCATTAATAATATTATAAATTAACATTGTGAAAATTCATATTACAATAAAAATATAATTATTATAATATTTAAGAATATTAAATAAACCAAGAGATAAGAGTTCATATTAACCTTTTAAAATTCAAAAATTAAAAATAATAAAATAATAATATTAATAATAAAATAATATAAAATATTAAGAAAAAATGATAATAGTAAATAAAAATAACAAAAAATATATAAAGTTAAGATTATCATTTTAATTAAAATATTAAAAGACAAAATTAATTTTTCATTTTTATAATACTTATCATAATACTTCTATCAAACATATTTATATACAATTTTTTTTTATATAGTTATACTTTATTTATAACCTAGTTTACAAGATAAAAACGTTACAAATTCGATTTTTACTCAAGTATTTTAGTGTGGGATGAGAGAAGGGAAGAATTTGAATAGTGATAAATTTTATAATATACAATAACTTTCAATTTAATATCATAAACAATCACTCTAAAATTAAACATAAAAAATGTTTGAAATTGTTTGATGTGCTTTGACAAGTTTTTCTTGGTTCCTATTTTCCATCAAACTATATATAATAGGGAGCCTAATTTTATTAAATTGTTTTTATTTAAACAATTCCTCTTTCTTTACAAAATGATGTTCCTCTTCTTTTCAAATGAAGTAATTTCATATTCTCACATCCTAGACAACTAAACTTATTTTTTTTCCTTTATTTTAGGTTACATCTCAAGGAACAAGCAATAATTTTGAATTAAGTTTCAAAATTATTTTTTACTCAATAATTAGCTTTTTATCAAATGAAAAAAATATCTCAATTGAATTCAAAATTCACTTATGGAGAAGGGGAAACACGTGGGTGGAAGAAGTTAAGGTTAAAATAAATAAATAAGTCACTTATGGAAGTCACTTAATTTGATTAGTTTGTTAATACTTTGGGCTTGGCCTCTGCGTGGTCGGGTGTTGGGCCGGTGGGCTTGGGCTGCCTACAATTTGCTCTAAGTGGCTTGACAGTTCGCTCTAAGTGGCTAGGGCGGTTACTTTTTCTTTTTCGATAATATATATTAATTTTGATATATATATTTGAGAGGAAATTGATACTTAGGTCGGATTGTGGGTTAACCCTGCCCATAAACTTAAAACGATTAAAAATAAATTAAAAAATACTATATGTATGTTTCGAACTTGCAACCTAACAAAAAAAACAAGTTCAAGTTTTTAACTAACTAATATATATATATATAATGATACTTAATTTTCAAAGTGTCTGGATTGTCGGGTCGAGAGTTATGGTTAATTTGGATATATATGTAAGAGTAAATGCATACTTTGGTCGGAAATTTGGTGTTATGAATGATGTTAAAAATGATATGTTAACACGTTATTGTACTTAAATCTAATAGGAGAGAGAATTTTCATTTTCCAAGTCGAATCACGTGTTGTCACATCATTCTCGACACCATTCATGACACCAAATTCCCGCTCTACTCTAATTTTTAATACATATTTGCTCTCTCCTTTTATAATCAGTTATAAATAAAGTCACTTACTCAAAATTATATGCCCATATAAGTTTAATTCAAAAATTAAAATAAATTATAAATATTATAAGTATATTTAAACAAATAAATAATATACTTAATAATAAAAAACTACAAAATACTTTTCATGTACTTAAAATTAAATTAAAATATATTTATTATAGAGAAATCATATTTAAATAAAATAAATAATAATTATGTTAAAAATAATAAATTTTAAAATAATAATTTTATTTAAATTTTATGTATTTTAAATTTTATTTATATTTGATTAAACAGAAAAACATATTAAATATAATGAAAAATAAATTTTTAATAATTTAAATGCAAATTTAAATTTTATGAAAATAAGATTTATTAAAAAAATTATATTTTAATTATATTTTATTAATAAAAAACGAAATCTTAATAAATTAAAAAAAAATTAATTTAATGAAAACAATTTAATACTAAATATAATAGATTATTTATAAAAGATGAATATAAAATTTAATTCAAAAGGTAAACTTAATTATAAAAATTATAAGAATATTTAAAAATATATATTAATTTTATTATAAGAAATATATAAGTAATAAAAATAAATAATATTTTATGTATTTAAAATTCAAACTAAAATTATAATTTGTTGTAGAAAAATTACATTTATATAAAAATAATTATAATTATTTCAAAAATATTTGAATTATATTTGATTAAAAACAAAAGTAATAAAAAAAAATTGAAATGTTTAATTGTTATAAATTAAAAAAAAATACTTTTAATATAAAAATTAGGTAAATATGATAAAATAAAATTTTATGTATTTTAAACTTTAAATTATATTTTATTAAAATAATGAAGGAATGTGTAAATAAATATAATTTAATAAATTTAATGAAAAAATTAAATTTAAATTAAATTTTTTATAGAAAAATATTTTTTATAAAAAATAAAAATTAATAATATAATTTTCTAAGTTTATTGTGAAAATTAAATTTTAATTTATAAAATTTTATATTAATGATATGATATTTGTTTATATTTTTACAAATTTAATTAGTTGGAATTCTTATAATTTTGACAATCTAACCTACATCAAAATAAACTTATCAAAAACGTAAAATGTATTTTATATAGAAAGATAATATAAAATTAAGTAAGAAAAAAAAACTTACATAAACTCATGAAGGTCGATCTCTAAGCTGAATAATATACTACAATAAAAATAGATGTGCATAATATTTTTCAAACAGTTATATATAATAGATTAAGAAAGAAAGAGGAAAGAATTATAATTATACCTAAATAAATTCAATTTGGAGATTCAGAGAGGTGAAACCAATATCTTGACAAATATCGACAACTCCTTTCGTCGATCCAAGGTCTTCAAATTCCTGAAAAATATCGATTCCTTCAGCATCACCAAAATAGGGCCAATTACAAAACAAGAAAAAATATAAAAGACAAAGTCACACATATCGATGTAAACAGGGGTTTTAAGATACAAGCATCAAAATATTAAAATTGGAGTTTCATCTGAAAACAAACTATAATCATTTATACCTTTAGCAAAAAGGAGTGGAATAAAATCTACAATCATTCTCTTTGCATCATATATAATACATCATAAGTCTTGAATCGTTGGCTTGGAATTCTCCAGGCTACAGATGAAATCAAAATTCAGAATCAGAAAGTTGAAATTAGTGAATAATATTTTGATTATCAATAAATTGCATACCGCAACAGCAACTTTCATTGCATCGGCATTAAGTGATGTTCTTCCTATCCCATCAATATTTACATACAAATATCATAAGAGAATATATGACATGAATTGTAAGATATTTGTTTGTCTACAATGATACATATGTAATGATATTAACAACAATAAATATATATATATATATGAGAAAAATTATTTTGTATTCCTTAAACAAGATAAGGTTACTTATAATTTATAGTAGTGGTCGAATAAAGGTAAAACAATGAAATAACACCTTCGGTAAAAAAAATTATTTTGTTGTTTAAGATACTTTTGAACGCCATAGCCAATACTCCATCACCAAGATAGTTCGACATCCACGCCTTTGAGAATTGATAACCTTTTAGAACATCAATATGTCATGTTAAGAAACATATGATATAACCACAAATAGTCAGTAGAATTTGAATTAGATAATAAAATTACCTTGATACAGACTGGTCCTTGAATAAGAAGAAATGACTATGAATAACAAGGTTCTACTACTGAAGACGATTAACTTTGTGTCCGAAACGATGTTGACCGAGACATCCACGCGCGGAACCAGAAAGTTTGCAGGCGAAGAAATCACTCTTTACGTAGAGCTTCACGACAACTCCTTTTTGAAGCCTAAATTGTCCCTTAACCATATCGAGCTACTATATTACTTCGTTTCTAGTTAGATTAAAAATTTTAAGTATTTTATGTAAAAAATTAAATATTATTTTATGTATTTAAAATTTAATCTAAAAAATATTATTATTATATATAAAAAATAATTAAAGAAATTGTTTTATTAAATAAAAAATACAAAATTTAATACAAATTTAAATTTAATTAAAATAAGTTTAAAATTTAAATTATATTTGATTAAATAGAAAAAATATAATTTAATACAAATTTAATGTAAATACGACTTTAAATAAGAGTTTTTTAATTAAAAATTAAATTAAATATTTAAATTAAAATATATTTTTTTTAATGAATTAATGATTAATATAAGTTTAATTCAAAACTTAAAATTAATTTTAAATATTATAAGAATATTTAAAAAAAATAAATAATATACTTAATAGTAAAAATATAAAAATTATTTTTCATTTATTTAAAAATTAAATTAAAATATATTTTTTTATAGGGAAATCATATTTATATAAAATAAATAATAATTATGTTACAAATAATAAAATTTAAAGTAATAATTTTGATTTAAATTTTAGGTATTTTAAAATTTTATTATATTTGATTAAGTAGAAAAACATATTAAATATAATGCAAAATAAGTTTTTAATAATTTTAATGCAAATTTAAATTTTATGAAAATAAGTTTAATTAAAAAATTAAATTTAAATAATATTTGATTAAAAAAAACGAAATCTTAATAAATTTAATGAAAATAATTTAATACTAAATATAAATAGCTTATTTATAAAATTAACAATAAAATATAAAATTTAATTTAAAAGGTAAATTTAAACCTTATAAGAGTATTTAAATATATATATTAATTTTATTATAAGAAATATATATGTAAAAAAATAAATAATATTTTATGTATTTAAAATTTAAACTAAAATTATAATTTGTTAAAGAGAAATTACATTTATATAAAAATAATTATAGTTATTTCAAAAATATTTGAATTATATTTGATTAAAACGAAAAGTAACAAAAAAATTTTAAAAAAAAATTAGTTGATATAAATTTTAAAAATACTTTTAATATAAAAATTAGGTTAATATAATAAAATAAAATTTTACATATTTTAAAATTTAAATTATATTTTATTAAAGAAAAGAAGGAAGGTGTAAATAAATATAATTTAATAAATTTAATGCAAAATTTAAATTTGAATTATATTATTTTTAGAAAAACGATTTTAGAGAAAATAAAAATAAATAATATAATTTATAAGTTTATTGTGAAAATTAAATATTAATTAATAAATTTTGATATTAATGATATGATATTGTTTATTTTTTTACAAACTTAACAAGTTGGAATTCTTATAATTTGAACAATAAATCTATCATTTATCTAAAAACGTATCATGCATCTTATATATGCATCTTATATAAAATGATAATATAAAGTTAAGTAAGAAAAATTTAGTTTATATTAATTTTAAAAATACTTTTAATATAAGAATTAGTTAAGTATAATAAAATAAAATTTTATGTCTTTTAAAATTAAAATTATATTTTAATAAAACAAAGAATTTAGATGTAAATAAATATAATGTAATAAAATAAATGCAAAATTTAAATTTAAATTATATTTTGTTTTAGAAAAATGTTTCTGTAGAAAATAAAAATGAATAATATAATTTTATAAGTTTATTGTGAAAATTAAATTTTGATATTAAAGATATGATATTGGTTTATTTTTTTACAAACAAAAAAAGTTGGAATTCTTATAATTTGCACAATCTAACCTACATCAAAATAAACACAACTAACGTAACATGTATCTTATATACAAAGATAATATAAATTTAAGTAAGAAAAGAAAACTTACTTGAACTCATGAGGTCAATCTCTAAGATGAATAATATACTGCAATAGAAATAGATATGTAATGTTATTCAAACAATTATATTTAATAGATTAAGAAAGAAAACGGAAAAAATTATAATTATACCTAAATAAATTAATTTTGGAATTCAGACTATAGAGGTGAAACCAAATTCTTGACAAATATCGACAACTCCTTTCGTCGATCCAAGATCTTCAAATTCCTGTAAAAGATCATTTTCTTCGGCATTACCGAAATAAGGCCAATTACAAAACAAGAAAAAACACAAAAGACAAAGTCACACTTATTAATGTAAACAGGGGTTTAAGATTCAAGCATAAAAAAAATAAAGTTACATCTAAAAATATACTATAATCATTTATACCTTTAGCTTTCCCAAGAATAAGTGGAACAAATCTATAATCATCCTCTTTACACCATATATAATACATTCTTCAACCAATTCATAAATCTTGAATCATTGGCTTGGAATCCTCTAGATGAAATCAAAATTCAGAATCAGAAAGTTGATATTAGTGAAGAAAATTTTGATTATCAATAAATTGCATACCGCATCAGCAACTTTAATTGCATCAGCATTAAGTGATGTTATTCTTATCCCATCATTATTTACCAACAAATATCATAAGAGAATATATGACATGAATGGTAAGATATTTGTTTGTGTACTATGATCCATATGTGATGACATTAACAACCATATATATATAAGAGAAACAAATATTCTGTATTCCTTAAACAAGATAATTACTCATAATTTATATAAGTGGTCGAATGAAAGGTAAAACAAGGAAATTACATCTTTGGTAAAAAAAATTCATTTTGTCGTTTAGGATTCATTTGAAAGGAAAAATAAGGAAATAATACCTTCGTTAATTTTTTCATTTTGTCGTTTAGGATTCTTTTGAAAGCCATAGGCAATACTCCATCACCATGATAGTTCGACATCCACGACTTTGAGAATTGAGAACCTTTTAAAACATCAATATGTCATGTTAAGAAACATATGATATAACCACAAATAGTTAGTAGAATTTGAATTAGATAATGAAATTATCTTGGATCCAGACTGGTCCTTAAATATGACGGAATGACTATGAATAACAAGGTTCTACTACATTGAAGACGATTAAATTTGTGTTCGCGACGATGTTGGCGAAGATATCAATGCGCAAAACCGAAAAAATTTGCAGGCAAAGAGATCACTCTTTAAGTAGAGTTTGACAACAACTATTTTTTGAAGCCTAAGTTGTCCCTTAACAATATCGAGCTACTGTATTACTATGTTTCCAGATTCAAAATTTTAAGTATTTTATGTAAAAATATAAATATTATTTTATGTATTTAAAATTTAATCTAAAATTAAATTTTGTTAAATAAAAAAATTCAAAATTTAATACAAATTTAAATTTAATGAAAATAAGTTTAAAATGTAAAATTTAAATTATATTTGATTAAATAAAATATATACAATTTTAATAAGTTTAATACAAATTTAAATTTAAATAATTTTAATGTAAAATTTAAATTATATTTTATTAAATAAAAAAAATAAAATTTTAATAATTTTAATACAAATTTAATGTAAATATGCTTTAATTTATAGTTTAAAATTAGTTATAAATATTATTAAAAAAATATTCTAAATATAAGAAATATATAATTAAAAATTAAATAATATTTGTTATTGATAAATTATATTTATATAAAATATAATTATGTTAAAATAATAAAAATTAAATAAGAGTTTTTTAATTCAAAATTTAATTTAGTATTTAATGCAAAATATAATTTTTTTATGAATTAATTATTAATATAAGTTTAATTCAAAACATAAAATTAATTATAAATATTATAAGTATAATTAAAAAAATAAAAAATACTTTTTATGTATTTAAAAATTAAATTAAAATATATTTTGTTATAGAGAAATCATATTTATATAAAATAAATAATAATTATGTAAAAATCATAAAATTTAAAATAATAATTGTGATTTAAATTTTATGGATTTTTAATTTAATTATATTTTGATTAAATAAAAAAATAAAATCTTAATAAATTTAATAAAAAAAATTATTTAATACTAAATATAATAGCTTATTTATAAAAGATGAATATAAAATTTAATTCAAAGGGTAAAGTTATTGATATACATTATAAGAATATTTAAAAATATATATTAATTTTATTATAAGAAATATATAAGTAAGAAAAATAAATAATATTTTATATATTTAAAATTTAACATAAAATTATAATTTGTTGTATAGAAATTACATTTATATAAAAATAATAATAATTATTTGAAAAATATTTGAATTATATTTGATTAAAAAGAAAAGTAATAAAAAATTTTTTTTGAAAAGTTTAATTTATATAAATTTTAAAAATACATTTAATATAAAAATTAGGCAAATATAATAAAATAAAATTTTGTATATTGTAAAATTTAAATTATATTTTATTAAAACAAAGAATGAAGATGTAAATAAATATAATTTAATAAAATTAATGCAAAATGTAAATTTAAATTATATTTTGTTTTAGAAAAAACATTTTTATAGAAAATAAAAATGTATAATATAATTTTATAAGTTTATGGTAAAAATTAAATTTTAAATTATATTTGATTAAATAAAAAATAAAAAATTAATAAATTTAATAAAAATTTAAATTTAATAAAAATAATTTAGTACTAAATATATTAACTTATTTATAAAATTAACGATGAATATAAAATTTATTTCAAAAGGTAAAGTTAATGATAAACCTTATAAGAATATTTAAAAATATATATTAATTTTATTATAAGAAATATATAATTAAATATATATATATATATTATGTATTTAAAATTTAAACTAAAATTTTAATTTTTTATAAAAAAATTACATTTATAAAAATAATTATAATTATTGTAAAAATATTTGAATTATATTTGATATAAAAAAAAGTGATAATTTTTTTGTTTAAAGTTTAGATGATATAAATTTTAAAAATACTTTTAATGTAAAAATTAAATAAATATAATAAAATAAAATTTTATGTATTTTAAAATTTAAATTATATTTTATTAAAAAAAAGAATGAAGATGTAAATAAATATAATTTACTAAAATTAAAGTAAAATTTAAATTTAAATTATATTTTATTTTAGAAAAATCGTTTTTATAGAAAATAAAAATGAATAATATAATTTTATAAGTTTATGATAAAAATTAAATTTTAATTTGTAAATTTTGATATTAAAGATATGATATTGGTTTATTTTTTTACAAATTTAACAATCTAATCTAAACCAAAATAAATCTATCATGTATTTAAAAACTTATCATGCATCTTATATAAAAAGATAATATAAATTTAAGTAAGAAAAGAAAACTTACTTGAACTCATGAAAGTCGATCTCTAAGATGAATAATATACTGCAATAAAAGTATATGTATAATGTTATTCAAACAATTATATATAATAAATTAAGAAAGAAGAGGAAAGAAATATATTTATACCTAAATAAATTCATTTTGGAACTACGAAAGATGACCTTCACATACTCGCGTATGGGGCCTTCTTCAGGCTTATCAACATGGTGGACCCCAACCGGGTAGGAACTTATTTAAATGTTTCTGCCATTCTTTATTTTCTTGAAAAGGGTGCTCAACCTACCGGAACTGTTCAGGATATTTTAAAGAAGGCAGAAATTTTAAAGTAATTTTGTCCTAATCAAACGCAAATTTCTTTGAATTAAGGAAAAATGGGATCAGAAAGGGGTTATGGCTTGTATAATTTTGTATAACTTTTCTCTACATAAGGGGTGATGAGTGGATGATTGATGAAGCTTGTACATTTCACATGTGTCCCAATTAAAATTGGTTTTCCACGTACAAAGAAGTTAGTGGTACAGTTTTGTTGGGGAACGTGAATGAAAGATCCCACTAAATTGAATTGGGTCCATGAATCTAAGAAATAGTGAGAATTCTTGATCTCTCTCAATATCTCTCTCAATTCGAAATCAGACTAGAGAGAGGTGAAACCAAATTCTTGATAAATATCGAAACTCCTTTCGTCAATCCAAGGCCTTCAAATTCCTGAAAAAGATCGATTCCTTCAACTGAAATAAGGCCAATTACAAAACAAGAAAAAAAGACAAAAGACAAAGGCACACTTTTCAATGAATTTCAAAAAAATCAAAAAAAAAATAGAGTTTCATCTGAAAACAGAATATAATCATTTATACCTCCAACTTTCTCAAGAGGAGTGGAATAAAATTTACAATCATCCTCTTTACACCATATATAATACATTTTTCAACCAATTCATAAGTCTTGAATCATTGGCTTGTCCTCCAGGCTATAGATGAAATCAAAATTCAGAATCAGAAAGTTGAAATAAGTGAATAAAAAAATTGCATACCGCAGTAGCAACTTTCATTCCATCAGCATCAAGTGATGTTCTTCCTATCTCATCATCATTCAAAATTAAATTAAAATATATTTTTTATAGGAAAATTATATTTATATAAAATAAATAATAATTATGTTAAAAATAATAAAATTTAAAATAATAATTATGATTTAAATTTTATGTGTCTTAAATTTTAATTATATTTTATTAAATAGAAAAACATATTAAATATAATGTAAAATAAGTTTTTAATAATTTAAATGCAAATTTAAATTTTATGAAAATAAATTTTATTAAAAAATAAAATTTAAATTATATTTTATTGAATAAAAAATAAAATCTTAATAAATTTTATAAAAATATAAGGAAAGGTAAAATAAGGAAATAATACCTTCGGTAATTTAGACAATACTCCATCACCATGATAGTTCGACATCCACGACTTTGAGAATTGAGGACCTTTTAAAACATCAATATGTCATGTTAAGAAACATATGATATAACCACAAATAGTTAGTAGAATTTGAATTAGATAATAAAATTACCTTGGATCCAGACTAGTCCTTGAATATGACGGAATGACTATGAATAACAAGGTTCTACTACATTGAAGATGATTAACTTTGTGTCCGCGACGATGTTGACCGAGATATCCACGAGCAGAACCGAAAAATTTGTAGGCAAAGAGATCCCTCTTTATGTAGAGCTTGACAACAAATATTTTTTGAAGCCTAAGTTGTCCCTTAACAATATCGAGCAACTATATTACATTGTTTCCAGATTCAAAATTTTAATTATTTTAGGTAAAAAAATAAATATCATTTTATGTATTTTGTTATGAAGAAATTATTATTATATATAAAAAATAATTAAACATAATAATAATTAAATGAATTGTTTTATTTTAATATAAATTTTATTTAATTAAATAAAAATATTCAAATTTTAATACAAATTTAAATTTAATGAAAATATGTTAAAAATGTAAAATTTAAATTATATTTGATTATATAGAATATGTATACAATTTTAATAAGTTTAATGCAAATTTAAATTTAATAAAAATAATTTTAATGTAAAATTTAAATTATATTTGATTAAATTGAAAAATAAAATACAATTTTAATGTTAATACGCTTTAATTCATTGTATAAATTAGATATAAATAATATTAAAGAATATATATATCTTAAATATAAGAAATATATAATTAAAAAACAAAATACTGTTTTTTATAAATAAATTATATTTATAGAAAAATTAATTATGTTAAAATAATAAAAACAAAATAAAAAAATTTAATTCTAAATTAAATTTAATATTTAATGTAAAATATAAAATTATTTTTATGAATTAATGATTAATATAAATATAATTCAAAACTTAAACTTAATTATCAATATTATAAGAATATTTTAAAAAAGTATACTTAATAATAAAAAACAAAAAAAAAAATACTTTTTATGTATTTAAAATTTAAATTAAAATATATTTTGTTATAGAGAAATTATATTTATATAAAATAAATAATAATTATGATTTAAAATTTATGTATCTTAAATTTTAATTATATTTGATTAAATAGAAAAACATATTAAATATAATGCAAAATAAGTTTTTAATCATTTAAATGCAAATTTAAATTTTATGAAAATAAATTTTAAATTACATTTGATTAAATAAAAAATAAAATATTAATAAATTTAATAAAAATTTAAATTTAATGAAAATAATTTAGTAATAAATATAATAGCTTATTTATAAAATTAACGATAAATATAAAATTTAATTCAAAAGGTAAGTTAATGATAAACCTTATAAGAATATTTAAAAATATATATTAATTTTATTATAAAAAATATATAAGTAAAAAAATATATTTTATGTATTTAAAATTTAAACTAAAATTATAATTTTTTTATATAGAAATTACATTTATATAAAAATAATTATAATTATTTAAAAATATTTGAATTATATTTGATAAAAAAAGTGATAAATGTTTTTTTAAAATTTAGATTATAATAAAATAAAATTTTATGTATTTTAAAATTTAAATTATATTTTATTAAAACAAAGAATGGAGATTTAAATAAATATAATTTAACAAAACTAAAGTAAAATTTAAATTTAAATTTAAATTTAAATTATATTTTATTTTAGAAAAACGATTTTTTAGAAATAAAAATGAATAATATAATTTTATAAGTTTATTGTGAAAATTAAATTTTAATTTATAAATTTTGATATTAAAGATATGATATTGGTTTATTTTTTTTTTACCAAATTTAAAAAGTTGGAATTCTTGTTATTTGTATAATCTATCCTACATCAAAATAAATTTATCATGCATCTAAAAATGTATCATGCACCTTATATAGAAAGATAATATAAATGTAAGTAAAAAAAAAAACTTACTTGAACTCATGAAGGTCGATTTGAACGATGAATTCAGACTAGAGGGATGAAACTAAATTCTTGACAAATATCGACAGCTCCTTTCGTCGATCCAAGGTCTTTAAATTCCTGAAAAATAACGATTCCTACAGCATCACCGAAATAAGTTCAATTACAGAATAAGAAAAAAACACAAAAGACAAAGTCACACTTATCAATGTAAACAGGGGATTAAGATTCAAGAATTACAAAAATGGAGTTTCATCTAAAAATATAATATAATCATTTATACCTTCAGCTTTCCCAAGAAGGAGTGGACTAAGATCTACAATCATCCTCTTTACACCATATATAATACATTCTTCAACCAATTCATAAGTCTTGAATCATTGGCTTGGAATTCAAGCTATAGATGAAATCAAAATTCAGAAAGTTGAAATGTGAAGAATATTTTAATTATCAATAAATTGCATACCACATCATCAATTTTCATTGCAACAGTATCAAGTGATATTTTTCCTATCCCATTATTATTTACCTATAAATATCATAAGTGAATTTATGACATGAATTGTAAAATATTTGTTTGTCTACTATGATCCATATGTGATGACATTAACAACAATATATATATAAATAAGAGAAACAAATATTTTGTATTCTTTAAACAAGATAAGGTTACTCATAATTTATAGTAGTGGTCGAATGAAAGGTAAAATAAGGAAATAATACCTTTGGTAAAAAAAAATCATTTTGTCATTTAGGATTCTTTTGAAAGCCATAGGTAATACACCATCAGTATGATAGTTCGACATCCACGACTTTAAGAATTGAGAACCTTTAGAACTTCAATATGTCATGTTAAAAAACATATGATATAACAACAAATAGTCAGTAGAATTTGAATTAGATAATGAAATTACATTGAATCCAGACTTGTCCTTGAATATGAAGGAATGACTATGAATAACAAGGTTCTACTACATTGAAGACGATTGATTAACTTTGTGTCCACGACGATGTTGACCGAGATATCCACGAGCAGAACCAGAAAGTTTGCAGGTAAAGAGATCTCTCTTTACGTAGAACTTGAAGACAGCTATTTTTGAAGTCTAAGTTGTCCCTTAACCATATTGAGCTACTATATTACCTCTTTTCCAGTTTCAAAATTTTTAGTAATTTATGTAAAAAAATAAATATTATTTTATGTATTTAAAATTTAATATAAAATTATATTTTGTTATAAAGAAATTATTATTATATATAATAAATAATTAAACACAATAATAATTAAAGGAATTGTTTTATTTTAATATAAATTTTATTTTATTAAATAAAAAATTCAAATTTTAATAGAAATTTAAATTTAATGAAAATAGTTTTAAATGTAAAATTTAAATTATATTTGATTATATAGAATATGTATACAATTTTAATAAGTTTAATACAAATTTAAATTTAATAAAAATAATTTTAATGTAAAATTTAAATTATATTTGATTAAATAGAAAAAAATACAATTTTAATACAAATTTAATGTTAATACGCTTTAATTCAAAGTATAAATTAGTTATAAATAATATTAAAAAATATATATTCTAATTATAAGAAATATATATATAAAAAAAATATTTGTTATAAATAAATTATATTTATAGAAAAAATAATTATGTTTAAATTATAAAAACAAAATAAAAAAATTTATTCAAAATTAAATTTAATATTTAATGTAAAATATAAAATTATTTTTATGAATGAATGATTAATATAAATATAATTCAAAACTTAAAATTGATTATCAATATGATAATAATATTTTTAAAAAAATATACTTAATAGTAAAAAACAAAAAAAAACCTTTTATATTTAAAAATTAAATTAAAATATATTTTATTATAGAGATATTATATTTATATAAAATAAATAATAATTATGATTTAAATTTTATGTATCTTAAATTTTAATTATATTTGAATAAATAGAAAAACATATTAAATATAATGCAAAATAAGTTTTTAATAATTTAAATGCAAATTTATATTTTATGAAAATAAATTTTATTAAAAAATAAATTTTAAATTATATTTGATTAAAAAAAATTATTAATAAATTTAATAAAAATTTAAATTTCATGAAAATAATTTAATACTAAATTTAATAGCTTATTTAAAAAATTAACGATTAATATAAAAATTAATTCAAAAGGTAAAGTTAATGATTAACCTTATAAGAATATTTAAAAATATATATTAATTTTATTATAAGAAATATATAACTAAAAAAAATAAATAATATTTTATGTATTTAAAATTTAAACTAAAATTATAATTTTTTATAAAGAAATTATATTTATATAAAAATAATTATAATTATTTTAAAAATATTTGAATTATATTTGATAAAAAAAAGTGATAATTTTTTTTTAAAGTTTAGATGATATAAATTTTAAAAATACTATTAATATAAAAGTTAAATAAATATAATAAAATAAAATTTTATGTATTTTAAAATTTAAATTATATTTTATTAAAACAAAGAATGAAGATGTAAATAAATATAATTTAACAAAATTAAAGTAAAATTTAAATTTAAATTATACTTTATTTTAGAAAAACTTTTTTATAGAAAATAAAAATGAATAATATAACTTTATAAGATTATTGTGAAAATTAAATTTTAATTTATAAATTTTGATATTAAAGATATGATATTGATTTATTTTTTTTTACCAAACTTAAAAAGTTGGAATTCTTGTTATTTGAATCTATCCTATATCAAAATAAATCTATCATGCATCTAAAAATGTATCATGCACCTTATATAGAAACTTATATAGAAAGATAATACAAATGTAAGTAAGAAAAGAAAACTTACTTGAACTCATGAAGTTCGATTTGTACGATGAATAATATACTGCAATAAAAATGGATGTGTGTATAATGTTATTTAAACAATTATATATAATAGATTAAGAAAGAAAGAGGAAAGAATTATAATTATACCTAAATAAGTTCATTTTGGAATTCAGAATAGAGAGGTGAAACCAAATTCTTGACAAATATCGAAAGCTTCTTTCGTCGATCCAAGGTCTTCAAATTCTTGAAAAATATTCAGCATCACCGAAATAAGGCCAATTACAAAACAAGAAAAAACACAAAAGACAAAGTCACACTTATCAATGTAAACAAGGGATTAAGATTCAAGAATCAAAAAAATGGAGTTTCATCTAAAAATATAATATAATCATTTATACCTTCAACTTTCCCAAGAAGGAGTGGACTAAAATCTACAATCATCTTCTTTAGACCATATATAATACATTCTTCAAACAATTCATAAGTCTTGAATCATTGGCTTGGAATTCTTATAGGGTATAGATGAAATCAAAATTCAGAATCAGAAAGTTGATATGTGAAGAAAATTTTAATTATAAATAAATTGCATACCACAACATCAACTTTCATTGCAGCAACATCAAGTGATGTTTTTCCTATCCCATCATTATTTACCTATAAATATCATAAGATAATTTATGACATGAATTATAAAATATTTGTTTGTGTACTATGATCAATATGTGATGACATTAACAACAATATATATATATATATATATATAAATAAGAGAAAAAAATATTTTGTATTCCCTAAACAAGATAAGATTACTCATAATTTATAGTAGTGGTCAAATGAAAGGTAAAATATGGAAATAACACATTCGGTAATAAAAAATTCATTTTGTCATTTAGAATTCTTTTGAAAGCAATAGACAATACACTATCACTATGATAGTTCGACATCCACGACTTTGAGAATTGAGAACCTTTACAATATCAATATGTCATGTTAAGAAACATATGATATAACCACAAATAGTCAGTTGACTTTGAATTAGATAATGAAATTACCTTAAATCCAGACTGGTCCTTGAATATGACGGAATGACTATGAATAACAAGGTTCTACTACATTGAAGACGATTAACTTTGTGTCGACGACGATGTTGACCGAGATATCCAAGAGCGGAACCGAAAAGTTTGCAGGCAAAGAGATCACTCTTTACGTAGAGCTTGAAGACAACTATTTTTGAAGCTTAAGTTGTCCTTAACCATATCGAGCTACTATATTACATCGTTTCAAGATTCAAAATTTTTAGTATTCTATGTAACAAAATAAATATTATTTTATATATTTAAAATTTAATCTAAAATTATATTTTGTTACGAAGAATTTATTATTATATATAAAAAATAATTAAACATAATAATATTTAAAGGAATTGTTTTATTTTAATATAAATTTTATTTTATTAAATAAAAAAATTCAAATTTTAATACAAATTTAAATTTAATGAAAATATTTTAAAATGTAAAATTTAAATTATATTTGATTATATAGAATATGTATACAATTTTAATAAGTTTAATACAAATTTAAATTTAATAAAAATAATTTCAATGTAAAATTTAAATTATATTTGATTAAATAGAAAAAAAATATAATTTTAATACAAATTTAATGTTAATACGCTTTCCTAGTATAAATTAGCTATAAATAATATTAAAAAATATATATTCTAAATAATATTAAAAAATATATATTCTAAATATAAGAAATATATAATTAAAAAACAAAATAATATTTGTTATAAATAAATTATATTTATAGAAAAAATAATTATGTTAAAATTATAAAAACAAAATAAAAAAAATTAATTCAAAATTAAATTTAATATTTAATATAAAATTTAAAGTTATTTTTATGAATTAATGATTAATATAAATATAATTCAAAACTTAAAATTAATTATCAATATGATAAGAATAATTTTTTAAAAGTATACTTAATAGTAAAAAAAAAAAAACCTTTTTATGTATTTAAAAATTAAATTAAAATATATTTTGTTATAGAGAAATTATATTTATATAAAATAAATAATAATTATGATTTCAATTTTATGTATCTTAAATTTTAATTATATTTGAATAAATAGAAAAACATATTAAATCTAATGCAAAATAAGTTTTTAATAATTTGAATTCAAATTTAAATTTTATAAAAATAAATTTTATTACAAAATAAATTTTAAATTATATTTGATTAAATACAAAATAAAAAATTAATAAATTTAATAAAAATTTAAATTTAATGAAAATAATTTAGTACTAAATATAATAACTTATTTATAAAATTAACGATGAATATAAAATTTAATTCAAAGGTAAAGTTAATAATAAACTTTATAAGAATATTTAAAAATATATATTAATTTTATTATAATAAATATATAAGTAAAAAAAAAAATATATATTTTATGTATTTAAAATTTAAACTAAAATTATAATTTTTTATAAAGAAACTACATTTATATAAAAATAATTATAATTATTGTAAAAATATTTTAATTATATTTGATAAAAAAAAATGTGATAATTTTTTTGTTTAAAGTTTAGATGATATAAATTTTAAATATACTTTTAATGTAAAAATTAAATAAATATAATAAAATAAAATTTTATGTATTTTAAAATTTAAATTATATTTTATTAAAACAAAGAAGGAAGATGTAAATAAATATAATTTAACAAAATTAAAGTAAAATTTAAATTTAAATTATATTTTATTTTAGAAAAACGTTTTTATAAAAAATAAAAATGAATAATATAATTTTATAAGTTTATTGTGAAAATTAAACTTAAATATATAAATTTTGATATAAAAGATATAATATTGGTTTATTTTTTTTTACCAAGCTTAAAAAGTTGGAATTCTTGTTATTTGTATAATCGATTCTACATCAAAATAAATCTATCATACATCTAAAAATGTATCATGCACCTTCTATAGAAAGATAATATAAATGTAAGTAAGAAAATAAAACTTACTTGAAGGTCGATTTGTACGATGAATAATATACTGCAATAAAAATAGATGTGTGTATAATGTTATTCAAACAATTATATAAATAGATTAAGAAAGAAAGAGGAAAGAATTATAATTATACCTAAATAAATTCATTTTGGAATTCAGACTAGAGAGGTGAAACCAAATTCTTGACAAATATCGACAACTCTTTTCGTCGATCCAAGGTCTTCAAATTCCTGAAAAATATCGATTCCTTCAGCATCACCGAAATAAGTTCAATTACAAAACAAGAAAAAACAAAAAAGACAAAGTCACATTTATCAATGTAAACTGGGGTTTAAGATTCAAGAATCACAAAAATTGAGTTTTATCTAAAAATATACTATAATCATTTATACCTTCAGCTTTCTCAAGAAGGAGTGAAATAAAATTTATAATCATCCTCTTTATACCATATATAATACATTCTTCAACCAATTCATAAGTCTTGAATCAATGGCTTTGAATTCCTCCCGACTATAGATGAAATCAAAATTCAAAATCAGAAAGTTGAAATTAGTGAAGAAAATTTTAATTATCAATAAATTGCATACCGCATCAACAACTTTCATTGCATCGGTATCCAGTTATGTTCTTCCTATCCCATCATTATTACCTACAAATATCATAAGAGGATATATGACATGAATTATAAGATATTTGTTTGTCTACGATGATCTATATATATATATAGGGAGAAACAAATATTTTGTATTCCTTAAACAATATAAAGTTACTCATAAATTATAGTAGTGGTCGAATAAAAGGTAAAATAAAGAAATAACACCTTCGGTAAATTTTTTCATTTTGTCGTTAATGATTCTTTTGAAATCATAGTCAATACTCCATCACAATGATAGTTCGACATCCACGTTTTTAAGAATTAAGAACCTTTTACAAAATTAATGTCAGGTTAAGAAACATATGATATAACTAAAAATAGTCAGTAGAATTTGAAAGAGATAATGAAATTACTTTGGATTCAGACTGGTCCTTTAATATGATGGAATGAATATGAATAACAAGGTTATACTATATCGAAGACGATTAACTTTGTGTTCGCCACGATGTTGACCAAGATATCCACGCGCGGAACCGGAAAGTTTACATGCTAAGAGATCACTCTTTACGTAGAGATTGAGGACAACTACTTTTTGAAGCCTAAGTTGTCCCTTAACCATATCGAGCTACTATATTACTTCGTTTCCAGTTAGATTCAAAATTTTAAATATTTTATGTAAAAAAAAATATTATTTATGTATTTAAAATTTAATCAAAAATTATATTTTGTTATGAAGAACTTATTATTATATATTAAAAATAATTAAAGGAATTGTTTTATTTAAATAAAAATTTTATTTTATTAAATAAAAAAATATAAATTTAATACAAATTTCAATTTAATAAAAATAAGTTTAATGTAAAATTTAAATTATATTTTAATAAATAAAAAAATACAATTTTAATAATTTTAATACAAATTTAATGTAAATAGGACTTTAATTCATAGTTTAAAATAAGTTATAAAGAATATTAAAAAATGTATATTCTATATATAAGAAATATATAATTAAAAAACTAAATAATATATTTTATAGTTAAATTATATTTATATAAAAAATTATTATGTTAAAATAATAAAAATTAAATAAGAGTTTTTTAATTAAAAATTAAATTTAATATTTAATTCAAAATATAATTTTTTTTTATGAATTAATGATTATTATAAGTTTAATTCAAATCTTAAAACTAATTATAAAAATTATAAGTATATTTAAAAAAAATAAATAATATACTTAATAGTAAAAAACTAAAAAAATATTTTTCATATATTTAAAAGTTAAATTAAAATATATTTTGTTATCGAGAAATCATATTTATATAAAATAAATAATAATTATGTTAAAAATAATAAAATTTAAAGTAATAATTTTGATTTAAATTTTATGTATTTTTAAATTTAATTATATTTTGATTAAATGGAAAATATGAAATCTTAATAAATTTAATAAAATTTTAAATTTAATGAAAACAATTTTATACTAAATATATTAGCTTAACGATGAATATAAAATTTAATTCAAAAGGTAAAGTTATTATTGATATACATTATAAGAATATTTAAAAATATATATATATATATATATTAATTTTATTATAAGAAATATATAAGTAAGAAAAATAAATAATATTTTATGTATTTAAAATTTAAATTTAAATAATAATTACAATTTTTATAGAAAAATTACATTTATATAAAAATAATAATAATTATTTAAAAAAATATTTGAATTATTTTTTATTAAAAAGAAAAGTGATAAAAAAAATTTGAAAAATTTAGTTTATATTAATTTTAAAAATACTTTTAATATAAGAATTAGTTAAGTATAATAAAATAAAATTTTATGTCTTTTAAAATTAAAATTATATTTTAATAAAACAAAGAATTTAGATGTAAATAAATATAATGTAATAAAATAAATGCAAAATTTAAATTTAAATTATATTTTGTTTTAGAAAAATGTTTCTGTAGAAAATAAAAATGAATAATATAATTTTATAAGTTTATTGTGAAAATTAAATTTTGATATTAAAGATATGATATTGGTTTATTTTTTTACAAACAAAAAAAGTTGGAATTCTTATAATTTGCACAATCTAACCTACATCAAAATAAACACAACTAACGTAACATGTATCTTATATACAAAGATAATATAAATTTAAGTAAGAAAAGAAAACTTACTTGAACTCATGAAGGTTGATCTGTAAGATGAATAATATACTGAAATAAAAATATATATGTATAATGTTATTCAAACAATTATATATAACAGATTAAAAAAGAAGAGGAAAGAAATATAATTATACCTAATGAAATTCATTTTGGAATTCAGACTAGATAGGTGAAACCGAATTCTTGACAAATATTGACAACTCCTTTCGTCGATCCAAGGTCTTCAAATTCCTGAAAAATATCGATTCTTTTAGCATCACCGAAATAAGGTCAATTACAAAACAAGAAGAAAAACATATGACAAAGTCACACTTATCAATGTAAACAGGGGTTTAAGATTCAAGAATCACAAAAATGGAGTTTCATCTTAAAAATATACTATAATTATTTATACCTTCAGCTTTCTCAAGAAGGAGTGGAATAAAATCTACAATCATCCTCTTTACACCATATAATACATTTTTACCAATTCATAATTCTTGAATCATTAACTTGGAATCTTACAGGCTTATGAATCATTAACTTGGAATCCTACAGGCTACAGATGAAATCAAAATTCAGAATCTCTGAATCAGAAAGTTGAAATCAGTGAAAAAAATTAATTATCAATAAATTGTATACAGCAACAACAACTTTCATTACATCGATCTCAAGTGATGTTCTTCCTATCCCATCATTATTTATCTACAAATATCATAAGAGAATATATGACATGAATTATAAAATATTTATTTGTCTACTATAATCCATATATATATATATATATATATATATATATATATATATATATATATATATATAAGAGAAACAAATAGTTTGTATTCTTTAAACAAGATAAGGTTACTCATAATTTATAATAGTGGTCGAATGAAAGATAAAATACGGAAATAACACCTTTAGTAAAAAAAATTCATTTTGTCGTTTAAAATTCTTTTGAAAACCATAGGAAATACTCTATACCCATGATAGTTCCACGACTTTGAGTATTGAGAACCTTTTAGAACATCAATATGTCATGTTAAGAAACATATGATATAACCATAAATAGTCTGACGATGTTGACCGAGATATCCACGCGCAGAACTAGAAAGTTTGCAGGCGAAGAGATCACTCTTTACGTAGAGCTTGACGACAACAATATTTTGAAGCCTTATTTGTCCCTAAACCTTATCGAGCTACTATATTACTTCGTTTCCAATTAAATTCAAAATTTTAAGTATCTTATGCAAAAAAATAAATATTATTTTGTGTATTTAAAATTTAATCTAATATTATATTTTGTTATAAAGAAATTATTATTATATATAAAAAATAACTAAAAATAATAATTATTAAAGGAATTGTTTTATTTAAATATAAATTTTATTTTTTTAAATAAAAATATAAAATTTTACAAAAATTTAAATTTAATGAAAATAAGTATATAAAATTTAAATTATATTTGATTAAATTGAATATATACAATTTTAATAAGTTTAATGAAAATTTAAATTTAATAAAAATAAGTTAATTATAAAATTTAAATTATATTTAATAAAATATAAAAAAATACAATTTTAATAATTATTTAAGTTTGTTTATGAATTAACAGATAAATAAAAGATTAATTCAAATTAAAAAAATAATTAAAAATAATAATAAAGTTGATGTAAATTAAATTTTAATTTTAATAAATTTAATTAAATAGATAAAATGAAAAATAATTTTTTTAATAAGTTTAATGATAAATTTAATTACATTGATTAAATTAAAAAAATATATAATTTTAATAAGTTTATTACAAATTTAAATTTAATCTAAAAAATTAAAAATGTGTTTATGAATTAATGATAAATATTAATTTAATTTAAAATTATTTATGCTTAAATATTTAATAATTATATTATAAATAATAAAAATTAAAGTAATTGTTTTGATTTAAATTATATGTATTTTGAAATTTAAATTTATATTTGATTAAATAAAAATGACAAAATTTAATAAAAAATATGTTTTGAATAAATTTTACAAAAATTTAAATTTTATGAAAATAAGCTTAATAAAAAATTTTAAAAAAGTTATATTTGATTAAGTAAAAAAATATAATGTTAATAAGTTTAATGATATTTTAAATTTAATGAAAATACTTTAATTCAAAAAAATATAAGTTTAATTCAAAATTTAAAATTATTTATAAATATTTTAAGAATATTTAAAAAAATAATGCTTTTTAATATAAGATATACAAAAAAAATTAAATAATATTTTTTGAATTTAAAATTTAAATTTAAAATTGTATTTTTTTTATTTTATAGAGAAATCATATTTATATATAAAAAATATATTATTATAATAAAAGTAATAAAACTTAAAGTAATAATTTTGATTTAAAAAAAATATTATTCTTAATATAAGAAATAGGTATTTTAAAAATAATTAATATTTAACATAAGAAATATATAATTACAAATCTAAATAATATTTAATGCATTTAAAATATATATTGTTATAGAAAAATCATATTTATATAAAAAAATAATAATAAATATATTAAAAATAATAAAAATTAAAGTAATAATTTTGATTTAAATTTTATGTATTTAAAATATAAATTATATTTAATTAAATAAAAAAATTAATGAAAATTTAAATTATATTTAATTAAATAAAAAATAAAATATTAACAAATTTAATACAAATTTAATGTAAATATGCTTTAATTTATAATTTACATTATTTATAAAGAATATTTAAAAAATAAATATTTAAAAATTTTAATACAAATTTAATGTAAATATGATTTATAAAGAATATTTAAAAAATAAATAATATACTAAATACAAGAAATATAAAAAATATTTGTTATAGATAAATTACATTTATTTAAAATAATAATTTTGTTAAAATAATAAAAACTAATTTTAAATCATATTTAATATTTAATGCAAAATATAAAATATTTTTTTATGAATTAATGATTAATATATGTTTAATTCAAAGTTTAAAATTATTTATAAATATTATAAAAATAATATAATAATTTTAATTGATATAAATTTTAAAAATATGTCTAATATAAAAATAATATAATAATTTTAATTGATATAAATTTTAAAAATATGCTTATTATAAAAATTAGGTAAATAAAAAAAATTATGTATTTAAAAATTTAAATTATATTTTATTAAAATAAAGAATGAGTATTTAATAAATATAATTTAATAATCTTAATGTAACATTTAAATTTAAATTATATTTTGTTTTAGAAAAAAATATTTCTATAGAAAATAAAAATGAATAATATAATTTTTAAGTTTAATGTAGAAATTAAATTTTAATTTAGATATCAATAGAAAATAAAAATAAATAAACCAATATCATAAATTTTTAGATGCATCATAAGTTGGATAACTTATCATGTATATAAAAAGTATTATGTATCTTAAATAGTAAGATAATATAAATTTAAATAAGTTAAAAAAACTTACTTGAACTCATTAAGGTTGATATTTAAGATGAATAATATCCTGCAATAAAAATAGATGTTTATAATATTATTCAAACAATTATATGTAATAGATTAAGATAGAAAAAGAAAGAATTATAATTATACCTAAATAAATCCATTTTGGAATATAAATAAATGGAAACAGGGGTTAAAATTCAAGCATCAAAATATAAATAAATGGAATTTCCAGCAGCTAAAAACGGACTGTAATAAATTTATAACTTTAGTTTTCCCATGAATAAAAAACATTGTCAATATCCTTGGTGAATCAGAAAGCTGGAGGGGAATAAATGTTTTCAATAATCCTATTTGCACAATATATAATACTTTATCTGAATGTTTTCTTCCAGACTATCAATGAAATAAAAAACAGAATCAGAAAGATGAAATCAGTAAATAAGATTTTGATTTTCGTTAAAAACAAAATCATACCGCAGTAGCAACAACTTTCATTGCATCGGCATCAAGCCTATTCTCCCAGCATTGATCACCTGCAAATATCATAAAAAATAACCGATACCTATTTGTCCTGTTTTGATTCAGATTTTTGAGAGAGAAACGAAGAATATACCAATATATCAAGTTTGCCGAACTTAGATCTGACTAAATCAACAAGGATATGAATAGTAGACAGATCTGCAACATCAAGCTGATGGAAGATGACAAGTAGTTCATCTCCTCCTCCGGTAAGTACTCTCTTTAAGATTAGATTCCTCTTTTTTCATCTCTAACTGTCAGAATCACCGTTATGCTTTGAAAGTCAACTTTCTGCATATTTCTAATTCAGTTCCTCTGTTCGCCTGTTACGATCAAATACATTGTAATTTCTTTAGGTTTTCAATCAACGATTAACTAAATAGAATAAATTATGCAATGTATTTTCTTGTTTGTTATAAGCAAGAAAGAATCTTCTCATACCTCTTCGTTTTAGTGTCCCGGGCATAGAACAGGTGAAATAATCTTTCCTTTTTCCAAAGAAAAATGCACCGACACTGGCCAATTCAAACATCATCTGAAAAATTAACAGAATAATTAATACAATAAGTCAGGACATATGCATATATATTATAAGAAACATTATGCATTTAGAGAAAACGATTCAGATGAACCTAAAGAAAACCATTATTACAACTTAATAGAAATACGGTAGGCATCGCTTCCCGAAAGGAACACCCGTACCGATTGAAACATCATAAACCCTAATCGATCGGATATCACAACAGATCTCCTTTTCCAACTAATCCAATGTAATTGATGTAATTAGAAGAAACAGTTCATGAATTTTAACAGATAAACAAAGAAATTCTCCTTTTGAAAAAAAAAGGTAACCTAAAAGTTCAAATCCAAAGTAAAAAGTTGATCATGTCAGTTCTTATATGATTGATTTCTTATTCAAACCATCATTTTCAACCTAATTCAGTCGAACATTACAGACAAGAATCACAACTCACCGGTTTTCCATTCGAGAACGAATCAGAAAGATCACGGCGCCGTGAACCAGTAGCGGATCCAATACGACTGGACATGGATCCATTATCAAACCTCTGAGATGTGAGCCGCTGCCGATGCTGTTGTACGACGATCTGTCTATGTAAAATTTACTCTTCCGTAAGCATTTTCCGATCACTAATTCCACCGGTAACTCCCCTGCTTCTGGAAGTTTTTACACCGCCAAGCAAATGATTCGATTTCTCTAGATGCTTCGGAGGAGGAGAAGCCGTTGTCGGTGGTGTGGACGTGTTCTTGAAGAATGGGAAATATCTGAATCCGATTTGCGGAAGGGGGTTTAAGGGGTTTTAGGATTTGGATATATATAGTTCCTATATAAATCGACAAACGGCTACGGTTTAGGATTTCGAATTCCAATGGATTCAAATTATCTATTATCTATTATTATAATATTAATTCCAATGAATTCAAATTATCTAATAATAATAATTTGTAAAATATATATATATATATATATAATCAACTAAGTATATTATTATATAATTTTAATATTAACTTAAAATTATAAGTACGATTTTATCCAAATCAAATTTAGGCATAATACTTTATTTTTGATAATATGTATTTCAATTAATAATTATTATAATAAAATCATAATAATAATATATTATTTGTAATATATTAGGTAAACAATTATCCTGTCTAACTAATTAAATTATTTTAAAAATTATTATTTTTAATATTAAATCATCTATTATTAAATGATTCACTTTAGAAAAAAAATTTATTATTTTTATTTATAAATAGTTATTTCTTATTCATTCAAAAAATAATTATATATATAAAAAAATAATTTATAAATAATACAAAATAAAACGTTAAATAATATGATAAAAATAAAAACTAAAACTAAAATTCTTAGGTTAAAAATTTAAATTTCTTGAAATTTTTGTTGATGTGACTTCAAATACGAAGTCGCTTAAGGTGTATAACAATGAGTAAGAATGTATAATAAACTGAACAAACTAATCGGTGGTGTCAAAAAATCGAGTCGATAAAATGTTTACAAAATATTCTAGGTATAGTGAAAATTATTTTTGTGTTGATAAATGACGCCAAAAATTTTTATCTAAAATCATAACTAACCATCGCCAAAATATGATAAATTGAAAAAAAAAAATCAATGATGGACACATATAAAAGAGCGTCCAAATGAAAGATTAGTTTAATAACTTTTAATTAAATAAAAAAGAAATAACTATAGATCTGACATTTTATCTCATTTGTCCTTAAAAAAAGATTGACACAAACTCAAAAAATGACCACCAAAGATAATTAACAAATATGAGCATCAAACGACCTAACACAAAGGTAGAATATTATTTGAATTAGAAAAATTCGGGATGACAAATTCGATACAACTAAATAATATACCAAATTAAACAAAATAAAACATAAATTTAAATATAAGTACTAAAAAAAATTAATAAAGAAACTGTGAAAACGAGAAAGAAAATAACTATTGTTTATTTTTTTTAAAAGGAAATAAAATTAATTAACTTAAATTAAGATCCTTAAGTCTCTGTTTGGTTGGAGGTACAGTACTATAGATATAGGATAAAGATATCTACAATAAAATTAAATTAATGTTTGGTTAAAACAAATTATATCTACAGTGTTATTAAAGGGTATAATTTATACCTAAAACGAGGTATAAAATTGTAACAGGTATCACATATAAATTTCTAACTTTTACTAATTTCTATTTTTTTTTAAACTCATTCATGTCTTTAACCAAAATTATTGTCTTTTTCATCCTTGGACGTGGACTTAGTTACCCCATTGATGAAAGCTATCCTTTAAAATGTAAACATATTTTTAAATTTTTCATTCTCTTGACCAATAATCTCTGAAGTGAAAAGAGATATCAAAAATAAAATAATTATTTATTTAAGAAATGTTTAACAAAAAAAATATACAAATAAGTTAAAACAATAAGTTTCTTAGTTAACTCTTCGATGAAAACGTTTCACGACAATTTTTTTGGTAGTAAGCACAGAATATTTAAATGCATTTTTTTATTATGTTAGATTACATTAATTAAGTCATATTTGTTTTAGTCGGTTTTGTTTTTAGATAGTCTTATTTTCAAGTAATATAACAAACTTTTATTTTTATCTTGGTAGGTACCTAAATTTTTATTAAGTCTCCACAACATAGAACGATCTATTGAGATTCGTTTATTTGTGATTTTGTTATTATATATTTAATAGTATTAATTATTAATAAATAATTTATTTAATTATAGGAAATAAAATATATTTATAAAGAAATTATATTATCATATAGCATTATTAAATATTTTTAAACTAATATTTTTTATTAGTTTAAATATAATTAATAATAAATATTAAAATAATTTATATAAATAAAAGAATAAAATAGTCTTGAATTATTTTTACTATTTTTTTATACCACGAACCAAACACAAAATTATAAAATTTATATCACTTTTATTATTTCAACCAAACACTAATAATCTATATAATTTATACATCTTAATACCCCTATACAAGTTATACCCGAACAACTTACATCTATATAACTAGTACCACGAATCAAAACGCTCAATTAATTGTATTACCTAATTGTACTAAAAAAATGCACATTGTTGTTGGTCTCAATCTCACCGCTTAGAATCTGTCTAGATTGAACGTGACAGGCTTGTATGATTATAGAGCATGTTCAACGAAGATCACGCTCATCATCATCGAGACAATCAATCTCAGATCTCTGCTTCTTCGCGTGGCTGGAGACCGGTCCTTATTTCTCAAAGAGAAAGGTTTTCCAATTTTGCCGTAAAAAACCGGAAAGGTGAAACAATCACATCCAGACGCTTTTACGAATTTCCTCCATTATTTATTCATCTTTTCATACTGTTTATCGCTATTATATATTTTAGTATTCAGCACTTACTGCACATGGTTGGCCGTTATGTGAAAGAAAAGTCTTCATCCTCGTTTAAATGATCTGTACGTATACATACTTCTTTTCTCTCTTATCTCTCGCAATCGTTGTGACTTTTATTCATCATTAACTCTTCGTGGCATGTTGTAAATTCCAAATGTCTCTTTCAGGTTTGTAAACATTTTGCTTCAATCGAGTCTAGATTTGGTGTTCATTCTGCATTCTACTTGCTTGATTGAATCTCTTGATTCTATGTAATGATATCTGTTACTTTCCGTATTAATTTGAGTGACTGATTATTATATTAGGTTTTATCTTAGGTGATTTCAAATCCAGTTACAAATGAATGAATTAATCCTCCGTTTGTGCTGTGAATCTATTTCTTTGTTTGTTTCTGTGGCGGATGTCTAACAACATATTGAGTTCATTTGTAATCCATATGAGATGACATTGAGAAACATAGGTAATCTGGACTTTTCTTTGAGAGATTATAAAAATTCATTGGTAGTTTATTTGTATGATTCTGATTCAGATTCAGAAACAATCTAATCAATATAAACAAACATATCACGCAATTAGATTATGAATATCACGTTTGGGCTCAAGTCTCTTCCCATCGAGCCAAATTGATACATCCATTGTTCTCCACTAGGTGAGGACAACAATGAAGTTGAGGAAATGAATGATTCAGAGCCAGATGTCTGATGATTGATTGGGAGGAAATGCTTACATGCAAATGGGGATTTAATCTCGTACCAAATGTGAGGAAAGAGGCTAAATGTCCATTAAGTTTAGCCTTTTCTTTCATTACCACAAATGACATGAGTTGTACATAATTGGTTGTATTTCTATCAGCCTACTATGATTATGGTTTGAATGAAACTTTCATTATATATCACAATTATCTTATCTGCATTGCTAATTAGATGACCATTTTTTAAATAGACTTTTATTTGCCAAAGAATCATATGTGGTTTAATGTCTTGTCCATTGGGTCTCATATACAGAGTGCATCAAGACTGATAATGACAAATTCTACTTTCAACTGACAGATATAGATCAGGAGGTACAGTTTTTCTTTGTGTTTCAATAAGCAATGTCATATAATGCCATCTCATTTTGTGATCGAGTTTATTTTGTTGTCATCACACGAAAGAATCAGAGAAGCTGAGCTCGGTTCACATACTGTAAGGTCCCATGGGATTACAGTGGAGAGGATCCACTTGCATGATTGACTCATTTTACTGCTTCTTGGTGTGATATACTATGTTTTGAATACAATCAGTCCGTTCTATCGGTTTGTTAAGAATGATATGATGTCTGACCTTAAGTATTCTTTGAAAGATAATACAGTTCCTCCATGGGCTGTTCCGATATGTTTTTTCTATTATTTTTATTTAGAGAAATATTTATAGGTCGTGTAACTTATGAATAGTGTTCATTTCCATTGCTAGATAAATGTAGTTTTTTTTCCTATCTTGATTTTTCTAAGAGTTTATTTACGTAGGAAGGATGTATACGATCTTCATCATGCAACTTTAGGTAAAACTGAAATCCTTACTTTATGTTCCTTGTGTGAAATGTTATGTTTATGATAGAATCGGCTTTATCGATAGACACGGGGGTCTGGCTAAGGATGAAGGCTTATGAAAAACAGTTTGAAAGAAATCCTGTTAGAGATTTAATTCGCTTTCTATTCTATGCAAACTTGTGTAAACACTTGAAACGGATTCAAGGCGGAATTGTTTACTTGGGTTTGAAACACAAGATGAAATATGAAAAGATGACAGAAAAGAAGAACACAACAGTTTGTTTATGGATGTTCGGAGAAACTCTCCTACGTCACCCCTTTTTCCAACCACCGGAAGGATTCACTATAATATGATTAGAATCAAATACAGTTTACACACACACTTAGCTCACTATTGAACATAACACTTTTTGTTCAATTACAAGATGAAGAATATCACTCAGCTAAAGGTGTTTTGATTTGATTCTAGCTCTCCTTCTCGATTCACACACAGTACAATCAGAAAGAAGCTTCGCAGAATAAGTTCAGTAAGCAAGATGATTGAGTAGTTTCTCTCTCTATAAAATCAGATTGCTTGTTCGTGAGACTTGTTAAGGCCGATTGTCCGTTGTCCTTGAGATTTGTTAAATACTGAGCAAGAGCTAACGGTCGAATCTTCAAGAAAGATACGTGGCACTCTTCCATTGGAACGCCTCCATTGTACACAGCAGGTTCTGAGCACAAGGATCGTGGCCGTACATCACTGGTAGTGCGCCGAATATTCTATCAGGGATGTACCTGCAAAACATGTAATGTGAGGAAAATTCTCTTACGTGACATTCCTTGATTGGATGCGTATAACTACTGTACTAATCTTCACTAGAAAGTGGAGCAGAAGTAGGGTACAACTATAGCACGTGGGTAGGAGAAATGATAGATTCAAGCATACTGCTTAAACTGATTATTAGACGTATTTCAGTTAGACGGATTGTGAAAATCAGTCTAATGAAATAAGTCATCTCCTTCTAACAGAAAAACGTCTATTAGACCGCCTGGTCTAATAGAATTAGACTCGCGTCTAATTACAATAACCATTAGACTACACATCTAACTCCATTGAGTTAGACTGCACGTCTAATTCCGGTTCTACATCAGACTTGTCTGAAGGAGTTAGACGCACATCTAACTTTCACTAATTAGACTACACATCTAATTATCCAATAACCATTAGACTGCACGTCTAACTCCACTGAGTTAGACTACACATCTAATTCCGGTTCTACCTCAGACTTGTCTGAAGGAGTTAGACGCACGTCTAACTTTCACTAATTAGACTACACGTCTAATTATCCAATAACCATTGGACTGCACGTCTAACTCCACTGAGTTAGACTGCACGTCTAATTCCGGTTCTACCTTAAACTTGTCTGAAGGAGTTAGACGCACGTCTAACTTTCACTTTCTATTAGACTGCACGTCTAACTCCACTGAGTTAGACTGCACGTCTAACTCCACTGAGTTAGACTGCATGTCTAATTCCGCATAAATTAGACTACCCGTCTAATTGCAAATATATTAGACTTACGTCTAATTCCGTGTATTCATTAGACCATCCGTCTAATTCTTTACATCTATTAGACTACACGTCTAACTCCGATGAGTTAGACTGTACGTCTAATTCTATTAGACTTACGTCTAATTCCGTGCATTCATTAGACTACACGTCTAACTCCGATGAGTTAGACTGTACGTCTAATTCTATGCATTAGACTTACGTCTAATTCCGAGTATCTATTAGACCGTCCGTCTAATTACACGTCTATTAGACTACACGTCTAACTCCGATGAGTTAGACTGTACGTCTAATTTTATGCAATGAAAGCCAAAATCGGTCTAATAACCCTCATTAGATCCAAGTCTTATAACATATTGTCTCAATAGACCTGTATCAAAACTCATAAGTTATTTCATCATCAAAATATCAGTGGTTAAATTATTTCAACACTTAGTCAAAATAATTTGACCCAACAATTTTCCCCTTTTTGATGAAGAAATTTCAAACATGCATACATATATCAAAGCATGCATTCATCATATAAATAAACAGAAACCATTAGCATGCAAGTAAATCATTCAAAAATATCCAAGTTAATCACATATGAGTGTTTTCAGAAGAAACACTCAAAACATTGTTCAATGTAACCAAAATAAGTTTACCAAGAACATCATGAAAACATTCAAAATAACTTCAAAAAGACATTTAATCACTATTCTTCTTCTTCTTCTTCTTCCTGGTCATAACTTCTGGAAAGGATAGACTTCAACCTAAGAGATCTCTAAGACTGCGGTTAGAGGGGAGTTGGAGTCTTCTCTTTTCCTTTTCTTAGACTTAAGCGTTTCCATCATTTGAATGAAATCTACCACTTTCTGGTAGTTCAGGATCTTAGAAGGAAGGGGAAAGCTCTTACTGGGTTCGTTCAGGAAGAAACAAAGAAGAGAGCTGAGAGGACCATCAAATCCGAAAATCTTCTTCCGAGCAACAACCATTCTGACAAGATTCCCGAAGAGGAAGCTTGTCCAGTTCAAAGGAACACCCCTGGTGATAGGCACCATTATCTGAAAGACTTTTGTACAATACTTGTAAGAGGTTTATTTAGACAGAAGGGATTTCAATATGATATCGCTTAAGAGAGCATATTCCACCTTCAGGAGATTTTTCTTTCCATGAATGTCTACTTCAGGGGAATCGGAAAAGACTTTCATCATCGTAATCATTAGATTATGAGGAGTGGTCGAGAAATCATCAATACCTTCCTTTGGGAGATGAAAAAATGCACCAAAAGATTCTTCTGAAATACAGACCATATAGCCCATTACTGCACCAGTAATAACACTGTCTTGATAGAAGCTCGCGGTTTCGAAGAATTCGTTAACTAACTGTTCGTGATAGGTTTCATGAGGGGTGAGTAATCTTCTCAGCCCAGAAGTTTTTAACGATTCGAACATCCTATGCATACCCGAAGATTGTAGAGTGGATACGGATTGAAAATCCACTTGAATCAATATTGGTCGAAAAGACAGCATTATGATTTGATGAACAAGGGTTTGAACGATTCGACTTCTAAAGAGAGGGAGAGAGATCGATTTCAAGGATCTTCTATCTTTTAGAGTGAATGATCCTATCAATATCAGGGTTTTTAATCATGTAGAAGAAAACTAATGATTATTCCTACCGGCAAGAACTTCAAAAGACAGTTCCCAATAAACATAGCATTTAATGTTAGCATGAAACAGAACGTTTAATACTAAGTGTACAAGAAAAAGTTGTCAGAAATATTAGTCATTCCTTGCATATTGAGAGACACGTGTCTTCAATTCTTTTGAGGAATGACTAATTTATTTTTCGGCGGGAAAATAGACTTGATCAGAAATCATTAAAAGACAGCTGTCTGAATAGCCAGAAGATGAAGAGTCTAATTACACCAGTAGTTAGACGTTTTATTTTCCTTTTCACATTTTCAACTTCTTTTTGAAAATCAGTCTATTAGACGTGTACGTCTAATTATGCTATAACATCACGTGAGACACGCGTGTCTGATTAGACGTGAGCATCCTCTTGCTCATTACGTAAAAACGTCTAACGTCTATTAGACGTGTCCGTCTAATAGAAGCAAAACATCCGTCTAACCAAGCAGGTTAAAATAACCCAGACAATGATGAGGTGTTATTTTAATAGCTTTGAGACTTGTTTGATAAGGTGTTATTTAGTCCTTGTTCAATATGGGTTTCTGAGATTAATATAAAATAACCGAATATCTCATCATCAATATACTCTTTATTCATTAAATTATAACAATAAGACTAATGTCCTTTTACCCAACTAACCGAGTTTTCAATAGGTTACGGTTGAAGTGTCCATATGACGACAGTGGTGAGTTGCTCTACTAGCCTCACAGGGGTACCCAAAGATTATTTTCAAAAAAGAAAATGTTAATCGTTTTAGATAGTAAAAAGGTTATTTATCTGCAGGTATGTATTGACTACATTCTGCTATCTTCAGTTTCACCCGCCTCCATACCATGTTGAAGGTATGTCTAATTAGGGTTGTTGTGCTACCACATAAGTATTCAAAGCATTTTCTTCGTGAATATATATTATCATCCCATTACAGGTTCGGGTTCTTATGCCTACTCCAAAATGAGGGAGGAATCACGCAGTCGTAATCGCTCAGTCAGTAGTGTTTTCACACAAAATGAAAATGAAGTATCGAGAAATACTCTAGTTGAAGATGATCATTATCATAATTTGTTAGGGATGGGTTTATTGGGAAATTCTAGTTTGGCAGTTGATGACTTAGAATAGGGAATAATGTATAGTTAGTTATATACGTGCATTATTAGATGGTCAATTGATAGCTAACTGTTTTTTTATTGTTTTTTTGTTCATTGAATCGTAGCGATTGCAGGAATTCACCGCCGCTTCACATCAATGGAGGCCAAGAGATCCAAAACAGATGAACTCGGTGGTAGTTAGGTTAACATATGGTTTTTATTTAGAGTTATTAGTTTATTTGGTTTTTATAGTTAGCCAGAGTTATTAGTTTATCTATGAAGCATGTTAATATATTTCTATGGGTAATTATTTTATCCAACATTTATTTTATTATTTATTATTTATTATTTATAATTCAAATCAAATTGTTAGGTGTTCAAATTAGATTTTAAGATTAGGAAACTATTTTATTGGACAAGACATGGTTCAATTATTACTATTGTTAATGAACGGTATAATGGCAATATTAATATACTTTTTGATAATCTTAATTATACTCACATGTCATCATATATAAACAAATTTTGTTTTAATACTCTTATAGGTAATAGTTTATAAAAAAAATAATTTAATTTCATTGATTCGAACTTGTATCTTAAAAACTAAATAATATTATTAAAAATTTGGCAACAAAGTTTTTGGTTAAATTTAACAAGTTATCACCTCTTTTCAAGAAATTGAGAAATATTGAAATAATAATTTTTTCTTCTACAAAATATGATAAAAAAAAGTTTTGATTAGTTGATATGGAAATAAAGGAATTTGAGGTAATTGTAAAGACAAAAGGTAATGACTTTAGTTCAAATATCTTCAAGTGCTTCATTACAAACATTATTTATCATATTTGGATGGAGAGGAACGCATGAAAATTATCAAGGGTTCGAAATGATGTGAATGTGAAGACGAATTCTCACTTGTGAAAAAAATTAGTTGATTTGTCAAAGATGAAATATTGCATATGAGAAATTTACTCTTACGTATGATTTCAAGGCACTCTAAGTTTCATTGATTGCCTCCTTCAATTTTATTCTTATTCTGGTTGTTTTTTTTGTTTTCATCTTGTTAATTCATTCATTTTTGACAAAAAATTGTTTTACCGCCTAAATCATGAGCTCTTAAAATTCTTCACCCTTTTCGGGTCTTTTTATTTAATGACATTATGTCGTTTTATAAAAAAATTAAGATAACAAAGTCATATGAGAAAATATTTTCAATCTAAAAAAGATGGTGAAATTATTATAAGAAGTTGAAGATTAATCAAATAAAATATTGTTGATCAAACACTAAATTTTATGGATTGGTTAGTTAGTTAACTTGGTAATCCGAAAAAGTTTTCTCAAAATTTTGATTCGGTCTTTGTGTTTGATTTTGTAGAATTTAAGATAGTGGTGAGTCGCTTCTTCAGTTTCGTTAGAAAGCTTATCTCGTGGTATTTTCTCGGTAAAATCTGCTAATGAATAAACAAGGGAGTCTAGAGGTTGTTCTAGAAGTCCTTGTTGAGATATAATATTGTATTTGTGGCAACTCAATTCGACTTTAAAAATTTGTACCGCAACTTTTGAAAAATATTCTTCACCATGTACCGGATCTTTTGAAAAACATTCTTCACCATCTACAACATTTGAATGATTTTCTGAATTTTCTTCTATTGTAATTTGACGATCGGGCACTTGTTCATTTGTCAAAGCATCAACATCTTCACTGTCTAAACAATTTGCTGAATTTTCTTCTATTACAATTTGAAGCTTCTATAGTGGTATTTTCTTGGTAGAATCAATAAAGGAGTTGAAAGGTCATTTTGAAGTCTTTGTTAAGATATAATGTTGTATTTGTAGCAACTCGATTCATTTTCAAAAATTTGTACCGTAATTTTCTAAAAAAAGTTCTTCACCATGTACACCATCTGAATTTTCTTCTATTACAATTTGACGATCGAGCACTGGTTCATCTTCCAAACATAACCAAATTGTTTTATGCCTTCAGTTTTAAGAAAATCTCATGTAATCACCATATTAGGATCTAAACAAGCTTTAAAATTTGTATACCATAACCTGGCATTATCTCTGAAATAAAATCTTGCAATTCTTTGTTGAATGTCGGTTGGTACGTCGTTAATCCTGAAATATTCTTCCGCGGCACATATCCATTCATCTATATTTTTGCTGTTGAATTCTGGGAATTCTATTTTACTTCTGTGCGTAAAATAATACATGAATATTGTCTTGTCAATTTTATATCCAATCTTTGTGTTATAAGAACTACTTTACGAATCTTGTATAAGAGGGAGAAAAAAAATCGTATCGATGCTTGCGGAAGGAGTTGATGGAGAGAAAAGATTAATTTGTCGAATTTTTCAAACCACAATTAGAGAATTGACAGCTCTAGTACCATTGTTACAATTCGTTTACTTAGTTACGCCACTTCCAAAGTTTGTCATAAAAACGATTGAAAAATGAATGAAGAATGATCAAGAAGGGGATGCAATGTCAATAGAAGAATAAGGTGCAACCAAGAAAAATAAGATGAGAATTTTAGAACACAACTCAAAGTAATGAAACTATTATTTCTTCCAACGTAATCCATAAATTTAATAAAAAACTATTTATTAAAGTACATCTAATTAACTAATTAACTATAATAAAAATTATAATAGAATTTAATTGTTACAACTATAAAACTTGAAGTCACTATGATTAATATCATGAAGCATTCCATGTTCTACTAAAGCGTGATATATATATCAAATGAAGTAACGATCAAAACAAAAATTAAGATGACTAAACCTTGTAAACTCGAACCTACTTAAGTCCTTCCCTGTCCTAGTTCGTGATCTGCATCACGACCTCTTTCAACAAGATCTTCTTCTACAGCTTTAATGACATCTTTTGATGATTGAGAAAATGATTCCAACGGTTGGTTCTGTTATCTGATTAGTAGTAATATACAAAGTCAATGAATAAAAACAATTTTTAAAAATCATCCAATAAAATTCTTACCGAAACTCCTTTATTGTAGCATCTTCTTCAATCACATTTGATCTTAGGCGGTGGTGGTAGCCAATCCAGCTCTTCCTCTTCGTTGTCCTCATTATCAAGAATTTATACAATCTCCTTTTTTATCTTCGTTTATTTTCTTAACCTAATTGTATATAATAACATCAAAAAGATATAGTTATCGAAATTGGTAAAGGTTAATTTGTTTATTTGGGAGAGATTTTTAACCTTATTGGATAGTTTACTCTCTTGGAACGGCATGAAGAATATGAATCATCATCGTCATCATCTGTCCGTTAGAGAAAAACTTCAATGAAAATTAACTTTGTGTGTTTGAGAAGGGGTCATCTACCATCACTCTTTAGGAGCTTCTTTGATTAACAGTAGGAAAAAAATTGGGTTAAGAAATAAATACAAACCCATTTAGGATAATTGTAACAAATTAATATTAGTATCCATTCCGGCACAATATGAGGCGGGGTGGGCATCACATTTTCTTGATATACTTTCATCTAAAGATGTATACACAGGGCATTAAAATCATAGAGATACCAATAACGATCATTATGTATGTGGTTGGTAATAATAACTCATATACTGACAATTTTGTTCTAGTCGGCGTTGATATGCTAAATGACGACGATTTTTGTTATGGTCAGCATATATAGTCGGTATTGAGTTCTTTTTACTAGAATAGAAGAAGAAAACTTACACTAGTAAACGATTGAAAGTTGTCTTAGAGAAGAAATTAAGGAAAAGAAAAATAACAAAAAAACAAGTCAAACAAAAATAATTACGATATTTCACTATTTTAACCTAGCTACAGTAGTTTTGGTATTCATTTGAAGTCATTATTTACTAATAACTTTTAATTGTTTTACTATTTTAGTATTCAATTTCAATGTCAACCACGGTTATAGTATCATTTCCATAATATTGGAATAAAAGTTTGATCATGGCTACTAACACTTCATTTACTATACTGTTGTAGTCTCAACTTTCTCAGATAGGCTTGACTACGTGCGAATGTGAAAGGCCTTCACTTGACTTTTATCAATACTGAATTTATCTAAAGAGTTCTACAAACATTGTCTAGTAGTTAAGTCTAGGGGTGTAAACGAGCTGAGCCGGGCTCGAACTAGCCCTGGCTCGAGTTTGACTCGACTCGATTTTTATTGGCTCGGCTCGAGCTCGATCGAGCTTTTAATATTAAGCTCGAACTCGGCTCGATCAAATAACCATAGGCTCGAGTTCGGCTCGATAGACCCGATAAGCTCGAAGCTCGAATTTAAATATATCCCCTCCATTGATCTTGGTTTGCTTCATTGCATTCATTCTTTCGTGCTTCTTTAGGTTATAAATATCTTATATTAAAATAATATAAATCACCATTCATAAATCACTAGTTCACAAAAATAATATTTCATATCCTTAGTTACATTTTAATAAAAAAAAAAGACAACCATAAATCAAAATATAGCTCATAAAATATAAAATTTCAGCAGCATGTGTCATGCATGTTCATCTCAAATTTCAGCAATATGCATGGTCATCTCAATCAAAAATTCTCGATCATACCACCTGTATTATTAAATACATTCATTAACATAAAGTTATAGTATGCTTAAATAATAATATAATAATTACACTAGAAAAACAAATTAAACAAATTAGAAATAACTAAAATTTAATTTACCTTAAGAGTTGGATGTTAAAAGAATAATTTCTTGATAAGTTTTTTCCTTCTGTAAAAAGAAATAATCATATAAGTGATTAAAATTTAGTTTCTAATTTAGATAACTAATAATGAAACTTAACGTACCTTATTTGATCCCTCCAATTGTCAAAATCATTCCAAACTTCTAAAGTTTTTTTCCTTTTCTTTGTTTGGAACCCTTATCCTGTTTTTCTTCGTCATTTTCTTGTGTGTCTTGTTGGGTGTAGTTAGGAAGAGCCTCATTACTTTCAACTACACCGATATTTATATTAAGTGGAATTGATGTCTCTTCCATAGACATATATTAATATATTAAGAGATAAATAAATAAAATCAAAACAAACACAATGAGTTATGTCAACAACTACTATATAAATTTAGTGCTTAAAGAGAGCAATAACTGAACAAGATTTAGGGTTTTACCAGAGCGAGATTTAGGGATTCGAAACGAGATGTAAGCTTCTTGAAGAAGTATCAATGGATATTCTCTTGAGTCTTTTTGCAAAATAATTTTGAAAAATAAAATACTTTATAGTATAATAAAAATACCTTTATATCTTATAAAATATAATATATTGAGATTACATATATTAAATAATATTACAATATAATAATATTTTTTTAATTTAATTTTTAAAAATTATATTTCCGTAATTAAATTAATATCAATATATTTATTTCCTTATGAGTATTAAATAATATATATTTTTTAATTTAGACTATCCATAGTAGAGTATCAAATTTTTTCATTTAACACCCTGCCACGTCAGCTTAACACCTATTTTAACACCCACTTTTTAGCATATCTTGCAGCAGAGTGTTATTTAAGGTATTAAAATTATTCGAACATTCGAAGTCGATATTTTCCCAATTTCGTGAATACGAATCTCGTTCATCCTCCACAATCATATTATGTAAAACTATGCATGCCCTCATTATTATACCTAGGCCATCAATATTCCACATCATAGCTAGTTGGCGAATAATAGCAAATCGTGCTTGGAGTACCCCGAATGCACGTTCTACATCCTTCCTGCATGCTTCTTGTTGTTGCGCAAACAACTGCGCTTTGTCTCCTTTGGGCATTTGAATTGATTGGACAAAGATGGGCCATTTAGGATAGATTCTATCAAAAAGATAGTAGGCAAGATTGTATTGTCGACCATTCACAGTGAAGTTCACAGTAGGAGCTTCACCAGACTCAATGTCGTCAAAAATTGGTGACCTGTCTAATACATTAATATCGTTCAATGTTCCGGGCATGCCAAAAAAAGCATGCCATATCCACAAATCATAAGATGCCACTGCCTCGAGGATAATTGTTGTTGTGCCCTTGTGTCCATTAATAAACTGCCCTTGCCAAGCCTTATGACAATTCTTCCACTCCTAGTGCACGCAATCAATACTTCTAATCATTCCAGGAAAACCGCGCTCTTGTCCAACTTGGAGTAACCTCTGCAAGTCTTCCCCATTTGGTCGTCTTAAGTATTCATCTTGAAACAAGGAAATTATTGTTTCGCAAAAAATATGAGTGCACTCAAGTGTAGTGGTTTCTCCAATTTTCACATATTCATCACAGGCATCCCCGGCTACTCCATATGCAAGCATGCGCATGGCAACTGTACACTTCTAGATCGGTGTCAATCCAAGCTTTCCTGCATTATTCCGCCTTTGGGTGAAGTAATGGTTGTAATTTGTTACGGCTTCTACAATTCGGAGAAACAATTGCCTTATCATACAAAATCTACGTCTAAATTGCATTTCAGTATAAGTGCATGGCTCATCGAAATAGTCGGCCATGAGCCTCTGATGGGAAACTCCATGGTCCATGTTTATAGAATTTCTTTTACGTGATCGATTGTTTCGCCTTTGAAGCTCTTCAAGAAGTTCTTTTTGCCTTTTGAGTAAAGATTCCTCCAACTCTCATTGTTGTTGAATCTCTTCGAGATTGAAAGGGTCTGGGGGAATATCCATATGATGATATGAAGAAAGGTGATACAAACAATGATGATAATATGGTGGAAAATTTCAGAATTTTTTGGTGTCCAAATAACACAAACCAAGTCTCTATTTATAGATCTCGAAAAATAAAAAATAATGATATATATATATATTTTGATCAATTATTATGCAAAAGTGTATTTAAAAAAGAAAACAAAAATAAAAAAAGTAACCACCAGCGCTGCCACTCGGCACGCTGTGATTGGGCCACATCAAATTTGGTCCCGTATCAAAATTTGATACCCATATTTTAACTCTTAATTTTGATACTCTGTTGCACCATTTGATATCTTAGTTGACACCCTACTGTGGATAGTCTAAATATTACTCTAGTATATCTTGATATACCAAAATATTGAAAATCTCATTCCTTTTATGTACCAATAACTTTGGTATCGGTATAATAAACAATAAGCCCATAAATAGTCTTATGGGTGTTTTAAATTTTCATTAAAAAATAAAATATAATAAAAAAATGATTAAGCTCGAAACCTAAGATCGAATTCGGCTCGAATATTAAACGAGCTGGCTCGAGCTCGTCTCAAATTCGATTTTGACCGAACTCGAATCGAGCTTTGACCGAGCGGCTCACGAGCGACTCGACTCATTTACATCCCTAGTTAAGTCTCAATTATGTAAAGAGTTATACAAATATTATAGTTTTTATATTTCACTTGTATTAATATATTTAACCCATTTTGTTCTTGTCTTCTTTTTATTATTTTTATTTAAAATGTTTTTAATATTAGTGAGTGAATCTAAAAACAAAAAGACATAGTGCTCTTATTGTTAAATAAATATTATAATTATAAGAATGCCTATAAATTCTATTTAATATATTAAAATATTCTTATTGTTAAATAAATATTATAACTGTTATAATAAGTGTTGAATTATAAGTAAACTAAAGATTATCTTGAAATTTAACATTATAATAAGTGTTGAATTATAAATATTATAATAAGTGTTTTCTATACCGCAAATATCATGTAAAACGCGATTTACATGATTTTAAATAAACTTCAAACCAACGTTTCACACGAATCTGTGAATTGTTTGACAGTAGAGCATTGTACAACAGATATCGTGTAAAACACATTACAAAAAAACTGTTGTAAAACAACTCTCTGGTAAAACGCTAACTATCGTGTAAAGCGCGTTTTACAGGAGAGCAATATATAATCGTTATCGTGTAAAACATAAAGCTGAATTATTTGATTGAAAAGTTAGGATAATTTATTATTTGTTATTTGATTAAAAATTGTATTATACATACAATGTTCACTCTCTCTATGCAAAGTTAAATAATCTCATTTGAAGGTAAGTATAATCTTTTACCCATTCTCCCCTTCTACCACAAATAGTTTATAATTCCTAATTATCTTATCTTTCTTTATCTTTCTTTTTTAACTTTGATTTAATTATTTCTTTAAATATTTTTAATAAGTTTTATTTAAAAAGTATTTTGTAATAAAAATATTATAAATATCAAGAAAAACTATATGTAATTTTTTTAATAAAATTATTCCACATAACCATTGACATGCTTTCATTAGTTTATGTTAATGTAGATTTTTAAGTATTAAATATTTTTTTTATTAATTAATATTATTTAATAAAAAAATAAACTAAAATAATAACATAATTAAATAATTATTATATTTATTTATATACAATCCATTAATAATATTATAAATTAAAATAGTAAAAATTCATATTACAATAAAAATATAATTATTATAATATTTAATAATATTAAATAAATCAAGAGATAAGAGTTCATATTAACCTTTTAAAATTAAAAAATTAAAAATAATAAAATAATATAAAATATTAAGAAAAATGATAATAGTAAATAAAAATAACAAAGAATAAATAAAGTTAATATTATCATTTTAATTAAAATATTAAAAGACAAAATTAATTTTTCATTTTTATAATACTTCTATCAAACATATTTATATACAACTTTTTTTTATATAGTTATACTTTATTTTCACTCAAGTATTTTAGTGTGGGAGGAGAGAAGGGATGAATGTGAGTAGTGATAAATTTTATAATATACAATAACTTTCAATTTAATATCATAAACAAACACTCTAAAATTAAACATAAAAAATGTTTAAAATTGTTTGATGTGCTTTGACAAGTTTTTCTTGGTTCCTATTTTCCATCAAACTATATATAATAGGGAGACTAATTTTATTAAATTGTTTTTATTTAAACAATTCCTCTTTCTTTACAAAATGATGTTCCTCTTCTTTTCAAATGAAGTAATTTCATATTCTCACATCCTAGACAACTAAACCTATTTTTTTTCCTTTATTTTGGGTTACATCTCAAGGAACAAGCAATAATTCTGAATTAAGTTTCAAAATTATTTTTTACTCAATAATTAGTTTTTTATCAAATGAAAAAAAAATCTCAATTGAATTCAAAAGTCACTTTTGGAGAAGGGGAAAGACGTGGGTGGAAGAAGTTAAGTTTAAAATAAATAAATAAGTCACTTATGGAAGTCACTTAATTTGATTGGTTTGTTAATACTTTGGGCTTGGCCTCTGACCACGTGTTGGGCCGGTGGGCTTGGGCTGCCTACAGTTTGCTCTAAGTGGCTAGGGTGGTTACTTTTTCTTTTTCGATAATATATATTAATTTTGATATATATATTTGAGAGTAAATTGATACTTAGGTCGGATTGTGGGTTGACCCTGCCCATAAACATAAAACGATTAAAAATAAAATAAAAAATACTATACCTATGTTTCGAACTTTCAACCTAACAAAAAAAAAAGTTCAAGTTTTTAACTAACTAATATATATATATATATATATATATATATATATATATATATATATATATATAATGATACTTAATTTTCAAAGTGTCCGGATTGTCGGGTCGAGAGTTATGGTTAATTTGAATATATATGTAAGAGTAAATGCATAATTTGGTCAGAAATTTGGTGTTATGAATGATGTTAAAAATGAATATGTTAACACGTTATTGGAATTAAATCTAATAGGAGAGAGACTTTTCATTTTCCAAGTCGAATCACGTGTTGTCACATCGAGGTGACACCAAATTCCCGCTCTACTATAATTATTAATACATATTTGCTCTCTCCTTTTATAATCAGTTATAAATGAAGGCACCTACTCAAAATTATATGCCCATATAAGTTTAATTCAAAAATTAAAATAAATTATAAATATTATAAGTATATTTAAACAAATAAATAATATACTTAATAATAAAAAACTACAAAATACTTTTCATGTACTTAAAAATTAAATAAAATAAATAATAATTATGTTAAAAATAATAAATTTTAAAATAATAATTTTATTTAAATTTTATGTATTTTAAATTTTAATTATATTTGATTAAATATAAAAACATATTAAATATAATGAAAAATAAATTTTTAATAATTTAAATGCAAATTTAAATTTTATGAAAATAATATTTATTAAAAAAATTATATTTTATTAATAAAAAAACTAAATCTTAATAATTAAAAAAAATTAATTTAATGAAACAATTTAATACTAAATATAATAGATTATTTATAAAAGATGAATATAAAATTTAATTCAAAAGGTAAACTTAATTATAAAAATTATAAGAATATTTAAAAATATATATTAATTTTATTATAAGAAGTATATAAATAATAAAAATAAATAATATTTTATGTATTTAAAATTTAAACTAAAATTATAATTTGTTGTAGAAAAATTACATTTATATAAAAATAATTATAATTATTTCAAAAATATTTGAATTATATTTGATTAAAAACAAAAGTAATAAAAAAAATTTGAAATGTTTAATTGTTATAAATTAAAAAAATACTTTTAATATAAAAATTAGGTAAATATGATAAAATAAAATTTTATGTATTTTAAAATTTAAATTATATTTTATTAAAATAATGAAGGAATGTGTAAATAAATATAATTTAATGAAAAAAATTATATTTAAATTATATTTTTTATAGAAAAATATTTTTATAGAAAATAAAAATTAATAATATAATTTTCTAAGTTTATTGTGAAATTTAAATTTTAATTTATAAAATTTCATATTAATGATATGATATTTGTTTATATTTTTACAAATTTAATCAGTTGGAATTCTTATAATTTGCACAATCTAACCAATATCAAAATAAACCTATCAAAAAGGTAAAAAGTATTTTATATAGAAAGATAATATAAAATTAATTAAGAAAAAAAAACTTACTTGAACTCATGAAGGTCGATCTCTAAGATGAATAATATACTACAATAAAAATAGATGTGCATAATATTTTTCAAACAGTTATATATAATAGATTAAGAAAGAAAGAGGAAAGAATTATAATTATACATAAATAAATTCAATTTGGAGATTCTGAGAGGTGAAACCAAATTCTTGACAAATATCGACAACTCCTTTCGTCGATCCAAGGTCTTCAAATTCCTGAAAAATATCGTTTCCTTCAGCAACACCGAAATAAGGCCAATTACAAAATAAGAAAAAAATATAAAAGACAAAGTCACACTTATCGATGTAAACAGGGGTTTTAATTTGTACCTTCAGCTTTCCCAAAGAGGAGTGGAATAAAATCTACAATCATTCTCTTTGCATCATATATAATACATCATAAGTCTTGAATAGTTGGCATGGAAATCAAAATTTAGAATCAGAAAGTTGAAATTAGTGAATAAAATTTTGATTATCAATAAATTGCATACCGCAATAGCAACTTTCATTGTATCGGCATTAAGTGATGTTCTTCCTATCCCATCAATATTTACATACAAATATCATAAGAGAATATATGACATGAATGGTAAGATATTTGTTTGTCTACAATGATACATATGTAATGACATTAACAACAATAAATATATATATATATATGTGAGAAAAAATATTTTGTATTCCTTAAACAAGATAAGGTTACTCATAATTTATAGTAGTGGTCGAATAAAGGTAAAATAATGAAATAAAACCTTCGATAAAAAAAAAAATTTTGTCGTTTAAGATACTTTTGAAAGCCATAGCCAATACTCCATCACCATGATAGTTCGACATCCACGCCTTTGAGAATTGATAACCTTTTAGAACATCAATATGTCATGTTAAGAAACATATGATATAACCACAAATAGTTAGTAGAATTTGAATTAGATAATAAAATTACCTTGGATACACAGACTGGTCCTTAAATAAGAAGGAATGACTATGAATAACAAGGTTCTACTACTTTGAAGACGATTAACTTTGTGTCCGCAACGATGTTGACCGAGATATCCACGCGCGGAACCAGAAAGTTTGCAGGCGAAGAAATCACTCTTTACGTAGAGCTTCACGACAACTACTTTTTGAAGCCTAAATTGTCCCTTAACCATATCGAGCTACTATATTACTTCGTTTCTAGTTAGATTCAAAATTTTAAGTATTTTAAGAAAAAAAATAAATATTATTTTATGTTTTTAAAATTTAATCTAAGATTATATTTTGTTACGAAAAAATTATTATTATATACAAAAAATAATTAAAGAAATTGTTTTATTAAATAAAAAAAATACAAAATTTAATACCAATTTAAATTTCATAAAAATAAGTTTAAAATTTAAATTATATTTGATTAAATAAAAAAAATATAATTTTAATACAAATTTAATGTAAATACGACTTTAATTCATAGCTTAAAATTAGTTATAAAGAATATTAAAAAATATATATTATATATATAAGAAATATATAATAAAAAAACTAATAAATATTTTTTATAGATAAATTATAATTATATAAAAAATTATTATGTTAAAATAATAAAAATTAAATAAGAGTTTTTTAATGAAAAATTAAATTTAATATTTAATTTAAAATATATATATTTTTATGAATTAATGATTAATATAAGTTTAATTCAAAACTTAAAATTAATTATAAATATTATAAGTATATTTAAACAAAATAAATAATATACTTAATAGTAAAAAACTAAAAAATATTTTTCATGTATTTAAAAATTAAATTAAAATATATTTATTTTATAGGGAAATAATATTTATATAAAATAAATAATAATTATGTTAAAAATAAAAAAATTTTAAAGTAAAAATTTTTATTTAAATTTTAGGTATTTTAAAATTTTAATATATTTGATTAAGTAGAAAAACATATTAAATATAATGCAAAATATGTTTTTAATAATTTAAATGCAAATTTAAATTTTATGAAAATAAGTTTAGTTAAAAAATTATATTTAAATAATATTTGATTAAAAAATTAAATCTTAATAAATATAATGAAAATAATTTAATACTAAATATAAATAGCTAATTTATAAAATTAACAATACAATATAAAATTTAATTCAAAAGGTAAATTTAAACCTTATAAGAATATTTAAATATATATTAATTTTATTATAAGAAATATATATGTAAAAAAAAATATAATATTTTATGTATTTAAAATTTAAACTAAAATTATAATTTTTTATAGAGAAATTACATTTATATAAAAATAATTATAATTATTTTAAAAATATTTGAATAATATTTGATAAAAAAGTGATAAATTTTGTTTTTTAATGTTTAGATAATATAAATTTTAAAAATACTTTCAATATGAAATTTAAATAAATATAAGAAAATAAAATTTTATGTATTTTAAAATTTAAATTATATTTCATTAAAACAAAGAATAAAGATGTAAATAAATATAATTTAACAAAATTAAAGAAAAATTTAAATTTAAATTATATTTTATTTTAGAAAAACGTATTTATAGAAAATAAAAATGTATAATATAATTTTATAAGTTTATTCTGAAAATTAAATTTTAGTTTATAAATTTTGATATTAAAGATATGATATTGGTTTATTTTTTTAACCAAATTAAAAAGTTAGAATTCTTGTTATTTGTATAATCTATCCTACATCAAAATAAATCTATCACGCATCTAAAAATGTATCATTCACCTTATATAGAAAGATAATATAAATGTAAGTAAGAAAAAAAAAACTTACTTGAACTCATGAAGGTCGATGATGAATAATATACTGCAATAAAAATAGATGTGTGTATAATGTTATTCAAACAATTATATATAATAGATTAAGAAAGAAAGAGGAAAGAATTATAATTATACCTAAATAAATTCATTTTGGAATTTAGACTAGAGAGGTAAACGAAATTTTTGACAAATATAGACAACTCCTTTCGTCGATCCAAGGTGTTCAAATTCCATAAAAATATCAATTCCTTCAGCATCACCGAAATAAGGTCAATTACAAAATAGGAAAAAACACAAAAGACAAAGTCACATTTATCAATGTAAACTGGGATTTAAGATTCAAGAAACACAAAAATGAAGTTTCATCTAAAAATATAATATAATTATTTATACCTTCAGCTTTCCCAAGAAGGAGTGTAATAAAATCTACAATCATCCTTTCTACACCATATATAATACATTCTTCAACCAATTCATACGTCTTGAATCATTGGCTTGGGATTCGTCTAGGCTATAGATGAAATAAAATTCAGATACAGAAAGTTAAAGTCAGTGAAGAAAATTTTAATTATCAATAAATTGCATACCACATCATTAACTTTCATTGAAGCAGCATCAAGTGATGTTTTCCTTATCCCATCATTATTTACCTATAAATATCGTAAGAGAATATATGACATGAATTTTAAAATATTTGTTTGTCTATTATGATCCATATGTGATGACATTAACAACAATATATATATAAGAGAAATAAATATTTTGTATTCCTTAGACAATATAAGGTTACTCATAATTTATAGTAGTGGTCGAATGAAAGGTAAAATAAGGAAATAACACCTTCGGTAAAAAAATTCATTTTGTGATTTAGGATTCTTTTGAAAACCATAGGCAATACACCATCACTATGATAGTTCGACATCCACGACTTTGAGAATTGAGAACCTTTAGAACATCAATATCTCATGTTAAGAAACATATGATATAACCACAAATAGTCAGTAGAATTTGAATTAGATAATGAAATTACCTTGGATCCAGACTGGTCCTTGAATATGACGGAATGACTATGAATAACAAGATTCTACTACATTAAAGATGATTAACTTTGTGTCCAAGACGATATTGACCGAGATATCCACGAGCGGAACCGGAAAGTTTGCAGGCAAAGAGATCACTCTTTACGTAGAGCTTGGCGACAACTATTTTTTGAAGCCTAAGTTGTCCCTTAACCATATCGAGCTACTATATTACATCGTTTCCAAATTCAAAATTTTAAGTATTTTATGTAAAAAATTAAATATTATTTTATGTATTTAAAATTTAATTTAAAATTATATTTTGTTACGAAGAAATTATTATTATATATAAAAATTAATTAAACATAATAATAATTAAAGGAATTGTTTTATTTTAAAATAAATTTTATTTTGTTAAATAAAAAAATTCAAATTTTAATACAAATTTAAATTTAATGAAAATAAGTTTAAAATATAAAATTAAATTATATTTGATTATATAGAATATGTATACAATTTTAATAAGTTTAATGCAAATTTAAATTTAATTAAAATAATTTTAATGTAAAATTTAAATTATATTTGATTAAATAGAAAAAAATACAATTTTAATACAATTTTAATGTTAATACGCTTTAATTCATTGTATAAATTAGTTATAAATAATATTAAAAATTATATATTCTAAATATAAGAAATATATAATTAAAAAAAATAATATTTGTTATAAATTAATTATATTTATAGAAAAATTAATTATGTTAAAATAATAAAAACAAAATAGAAAAAAATTAAATCTAAATTAAATTTAATATTTAATGTTAAATATAAAATTATTTTTATGAATTAATGATTAATATAAATATAATTCTAAACTTAAACTTAACTATCAATAATATAAGAATATTTTTAAAAATTATACTAAATAATAAAAAACAAAAAAAAAATACTTTTTATGCATTTAAAATTTAAATTAAAAAATATTTTGTTATAGAGAAATTATATTTATATAAAATAAATAATAATTATGCTTTAAAATTTCTGTATCTTAAATTTTAATTATATTTGATTAAATAGAAAAACATATTAAATATAATGCAAAATAAGTTTTTAATCATTTAAATGCAAATTTAAATTTTATTAAAATAAATTTTATTAAGAAATAAATTTTAAATTACATTTGATTAAATAAAAAATTAAATATTAATAAATTTAATAAAAATTTAAATTTAATGAAAATAATTTAGTACTAAATATAATAGCTTATTTATAAAATTAACGATAAATATAAAATTTAATTCAAAAGGTAAAGTTAATGATAAACCTTATAAGAATATTTAAAAATATATATTAATTTTATTATAAGAAATATATAAGTAAAAAAAGTAAATAATATTTTATATATTTAAAATTTAAACTAAAATTATATTTTTTTATAGAGAAATTACATTTATATAAAAATAATTATAATTATTTAAAAATATTTGAATTATATTGGATTAAAAAAGTGATAATTGTTTTTTAAAAGTTTAGATGATATAAATTTTAAAAATACTTTTAATATTAAAATTAAATAAATATAATAAAATAAAATTTTATGTATTTTAAAATTTAAATTATATTTTATTAAAACAAAGAATGGAGATGTAAATAAATATAATTTAACAAAACTAAAGTAAAATTTAAATTTAATTTAAATTAAATTATATTTTATTTTAGAAAAACATTTTTATAGAAAATAAAAATGAATAATATAATTTTATAAGTTTATTGTGAAAATTAAATTTTAATTTATAAATTTTGATATTAAAAATATGATATTGGTTTATTTTTTTTACCAAACTTAAAAAGGTTGAATTCTTATTATTTGTATAATCTATCCTACATCAAAATAAATCTATCACGCATCTAAAAATGTATCATTCACCTTATATAGAAAGATAATATAAATGTAAGTAAAAAACTTACTTGAACTCATGAAGGTCGATGATGAATAATATACTGCAATAAAAATAGATGTGTGTATAATGTTATTCAAACAATTATATATAATAAATTAAGAAAGAAAGATGAAAGAATTATAATTATACCTAAATAAATTCATTTTGGAATTCAGACTAGAGAGGTGAAACCAAATTCTTGACAAATATTGACAGCTCTTTTTGTCGATCTAAGGTCTTCAAATTCCTGAAAAATATCGATTCCTTTAGCATTAACAAAATAAGGCCAATTACAAAACAAGAAAAAACACAAAAGACAAAGTCACACTTATCAATGTAAACAGGAAATTAAAATTCAAGAATCACAAAAATAGAGTTTCATTTAAAAATATAATATAATCATTTATACCTTCAGCTTTCCCAAGAAGGAGTAGACTAAAATCTACAATCATCCTCTTTACACCATATATAATATATTCTTCAATCAATTCATAAGTCTTGAATCATTGGCTTGGAATTCCTCCAGGCTATAGATAAAATCAAAATCCAGAAAGAAAGTTGAAATGTGAAGAAAATTTTAATTATCAATAAATTGCATACCACATCATTAACTTTCATTGCAGTAGCGTCAAGTGATGTTTTTCCTATCCCATCATTATTTACCTATAAATATCATAAGAGAATTTATGACATGAATTGTAAAATATTTGTTTGTCTACTATTATCCATATGTGATGACATTAACAACAATATATATATATATAAATAAGAGAAACAAATATTTTGTATTCTTTAAACAAGATAAGGTTATTCATAATTTATAGTAGTGGTCGAATGAAAGGTAAAATAAGGAAATAACACCTTCGGTAAAAAAAAAATCTGTTAGATAAAATCAGACCGGTTCACATAACTTAAATAAACCTTCCATGTAGGAACAAGGAACCGGACCGGTCAAACAAATAAACCGGCTAAGAAGACTAGCCGGTCAAGCTACTAAACCGACCAGGAACATTTGGAACATCACCGCACAAAGAAAGGATCGGCCAAAGCTTAAAACCGGAAACATCAGACAACCGATCAGCCACAAGGCAGAGGAATAACCGAAAGATGTTCGGTTAAACCACTCACACCGGAAGCCATCCGGTTAAGTCGAATGACCGACCAGTACAAGAAGACAATTTGGGTACCTGTTGAGAATGATACTAAAGGAACAGACTGAACACTTCCATATCCATACAAGTCTGAGGAAAGTCTACAAGCTGTAGAAGACAGTCCTACAGGATCTTTCCACTTCGGGATAAGTCAGAAAGGAGATCTTCCAAGTACAGACAACTGTTTAACAGACAGTGTCCACATTGAGTAAAAGACAAACCTAGCAGGTTTGTCTTACACACCGGAAGAACAGACTGCCAAGTCTATGAGATTGACCGCCAGGTCTGAGATTGACCGTCAGGTCTGAAAAGATGACCGCAGGGTCTGAATCACTAAATCACTGAACCTCTGAACCTCTGCTCAGCCAATCAGATTCAAGGAAGTGAAATATGACCGTTGGCATATTTCATCTATAAAAGGGGCAGTTGAAGAAGAGTAAATGCGGGACAACAAGAGATTCTAAGAGCATTTAATTTACAAGTGAAAAACAGTGTGTTCTATTTCTAGAGAAAGCCTAAGTGCTAAAGTTGAAGTGTGTGTTTTACAATTTCGGTGTAAATTGTAAGAGTGTTATTGAGCAGGAAATAAGTCTCGATCGGATTGTACTTGTATTCTTAGTGAATATCCTTCTCGCCGTTTCGAGAGGAAGGGGTGACGTAGGAGCTTTATCTCCGAACATCCATAAAATATGTCTTGTTACTTACTTTCTGCCGGTTCCATTTTCTAACCGACTGACACCGCTCTAACCTATTTGACTCTATTCAAACCGAACCGCCAGGTTACAAATACCGACCCATCAATTTTTCGAACCTTCATCATCCGAAACCGGTTCTGCCTATTATACAAGTGTGCTGTTTCAACCTAAAACAAACCTCTTCCGCGCTTGAACCTAGTTCAAGGGTTTGTGACAGTTTGTGTAGTATTGAAACCCCGGTGTTAATCTCTAACCGGATTAACCACCACCCTTTGAGTAAGACGCGCTAACCGGCCCAACCCTGGTCCTCCAGCCGCGACCTAGATTCTAACAATTGGTATCAGAGCAGTTAGTTTCAATACTCAAGCAAGCATGTCTTTCGATAGGCCTCCAATGCTAGAAGGTGATGACTTTGCCAACTGGAAGGCACGCATGCACCTACACTTAATCACCTTGGATGATGAGATGGAGTCCATTCTGGCCGAAGGACCGATAATCATTGATAAGGACAGAAAGGAATGGACAGCTGAAGATAGGAGAAGAAATAACCTGGATAACCATGCTAGAAACCGGATCTCCAACAGTGTGGACAGAAACACATACTGCAAGATCAGAGACTGCAAAACCGCAAAGGAGACATGGGACACGGTTATTCAGATCTTTGAGGGAAATGAAAGAACAAAGGAAAACAAGATAATGGTGGCTACTCAGAAATTTGAAAGCATCAAGATGAAACCGGGAGAAACGATGAAAGAGTACAGTGACCGGTTCACTGGTGTGTTAGATGAGCTAGCAACTCTTGGTAAGAGGTATGACAACAAGGAGGTTATCATGAAAGCACTAAGATCTCTTCCAAGTGCATGGGACATAAAGACAATGGTGATGAGGGAATCAAACTGCCTAAACAAGATGAAGCTGCATGATGTATTCGAAGATCTTAAGGCATACGAGTTTGAAATGAGGTCTAGAACTAAAGAAGAAGTCTCGGCCTCAACATCAACCAGAGCACTGATCACATCCACAGAACCGGTTGTTCCTGCACCTGCACCGATCAGAACCGCCGAACAGTTCACTGAGGATGCCATGGCGATGCTTGCACAGAAGTTTGGGAGGTTCATGAAAAGAAGCCAACCGACAAACTACAACTATGGTGATAAATCCAATGTAAGGTGTTATAACTGTAACTGTTTGAGACATTTTAAGTGGGAATGCAGAAAACCGAGGAGGGATAACCGGAAACCGGATAACCAAGATAACCGAAACAACTATCAACAAACCGGTGAAGGAAGTGAGGTTTAGAAAGCACTGATAGCCGATGATGGAGGAAGTCTATGGGCTCACAGTGACAGCGATGATGAACTCACATGTCTCATGGCAAACGAGGAACAGGTATTTGACTCTCCTTGTGAAGAATTTACTAAAGATGAGTTATATAATGCATTGAATGACATGGTAGAAGAGTATAAGAACCTACTAGCCATGTTACCTAAGCAACTCAACATTAGAACCGATCCTATAGTACCCATTCCGACAGAACCAGAGGTACCCGTTATAACCGAACCAGAGGTCATAGAACCTGATGAAACCCCTAGCATAGAAACCGAGTTAGAACCGGAACCACCACTCAGTACCGAACAGTCTAGTGAACCAGCTAGAGAACTAACCGAAGAAGAAAATGCCCGACTCCAATATAAGATGGCCGCATATAAGAGATCTAGTGATATGGTAAAGAAAATGTGTAGTCATTACAGACACCCTTTTTGCATGTTCCGCTTAGGATACACAAAGGATAACTCCAAAGACCAAAAACCCGTAGAGAAAGTAAGGTTTACAAGGAGTAACCTTCCTCTTATAAGATTGCTTAAAAGCTCCTTGACCGCTGAAGAAGAGTTGACCGCATACTATAGGGAAGAAAAACTAAAATACAACTATGTTGGTCCAACCGACTCTGAGAAGTGGCTTGATCCTGAGAAAAGAAAAGCCGACATTCTCAAAAATAGGAAAGCCAATCCTCAACTGCATAGGTCAAACCAAAGGTCACCATCGTTTAAGACCTTCGTAGAAAAACCGAGATACCCAAAACCGAGTGCAAAAAGGACGGTTAAAACTTTAGCAAAGAAGGCTGTCCGGTTTATCAAGGTTTGGATACCCAAGGGACTAATCGCATGTGGACCCAAGTAAATGTGGGTACCAAATAGTTGTAAATATGTACATTTTGCAGGATCTAATGAAACGGCTAGGAAATTCTGAATGGTACTTGGATAGCGGTTGCTCCAGGCACATGACCGGAAACAACAACCTGCTAACCGACATTAGAATAGAAACCGGTGCTCAAATCACCTTCGGTGACAACTCAAAAGGTAGAACTGTGGGCAAGGGTAAGATTGTCCATGGTAATTTAACTATTGATAACGTAATTTTAGTTGAAAACCTACGTTTTAACTTGCTAAGCATCAGTCAAATGTGTGATGCTGGATACATTGTAGAATTTCTTAAACATGCATGCTTAGTTAAGAATTCTCAAGGCATTATACTGCTAACTGGAAATAGGCTAGGAAATATCTACAAGGTAGACTGGAAAACTAAGGTAGAACACCCTATATGAATGATAGCTAAGACTGATCAAACCTGGTTATGGCATAAAAGATTAAACCATCTAAACATGAAAACCTTAAACTACATTCGCGGTAAAAAGCTGGTAGAAGGTATCCCTGACATAGTATTTAACAAAGATAAGGTCTGTTCAGCATGTCAAATGGGTAAACAGACTAAGTCAACCTTTAAGAGTAAAGGAAATATCCAATCTAACCCGATGCTTAGATCTCCTTCACATGGATTTATTTGGACCGATTCAGGTCGTTAGCCTAGGAGGTATGCTTTACACAATGGTAGTTATTGATGATTATTCTAGATTTACATGAGTAATATTTCTACCATCTAAACGTGAAACCGCATCAAACCTGATCACACTTCTTAAACGTTTGCAAAATGAAAAATCAACTCGCATTAATAGCATTAGAAGTGATCGAGGTACCGAATTTACCAATAGTACTTTAACCGCATTTCTTGATGAATCCGGCATTAGACACGAGTTGTCTAGTGCTAGGACTCCTCAACAAAATGGCCTGGCCGAGAGAAGAAACTGGACTCTCAAGGAAGCCGCACGGTCCATGATAGCCGATTCGGGCATTGCTCAGAAAATTTGGGCTGAGGCTATCAACACTGCATGTTATACACAAAACCGGTCTCTGATTAACAAGTTTAATAACAAAACACCGTATGAGGTTTATTTTAACAGGGTTCCCAATCTTAAGTACCTCAAGATTTTTGGTTGTAAATGCTACATTCATATAAATGGTAAAACATATCTTTCTGCTTTTGATGCAAAAAACCGATACTGGGATCATGTTAGGTTACTCAGCAGTGAGTAAAGCATATAAAGTGTACAACAATAGAACTTTAACCATGGAGGAAACACTTCACGTTGTTTTCGATGAATCGGTTGAAAGTAACACTACATCATGCCTTGATCTACACAATAGATTGGAAAACAACAATATCCATTCTGATAGTGAAGATGACACTCCGGTTTTCAGGAGGTTTGTCCATGATCAAATGGGTAATATTGAAACCCAGCCTAATCAAGCTGTCCCATGACAGGAAGCTGACACTTCGGTCCAATCCGAGGAAGTCGGTCGGTCTGACAATCTTGTTCAGTCTACCGATATGTCTAGCCTTGATCAGATAAACGGTGATTTGGTAGACATCCCTGAGCCGAACTTCAAAAGGAACACTACACATCCTCCTGAGCAAATTATAGGTGACCCTTCAGAACCTGTTCGAACTAGGCGTCAACTTCTGGAGGGATACTTTAATTCCGCTTTTATATCCCAGATTGAGCCGAAAAGAATAGATGAAGCATTGTCAGATTCGGATTGGATCTTGGGAATGCAAGAAGAGCTAAACCAGTTTGAGAGTAATAAAGTCTGGTACCTAGTCCCTAGACCGAAAGATCACCCGGTCATAGGAACAAGATGGGTATTTAGAAACAAACTCAATGAGGACGGTTTGGTCACGAGGAACAAAGCCAGATTAGTGGCACAAGGTTACAAACAGGAAGAAGGCATTGATTTTGAAGAATCATTCGCCCCTGTAGCTAGGATTGAAGCTATTAGGATTTTTCTAGCCTTTGCTGCTTTTAAAAACTTTAAGGTTTTCCAAATGGATGTTAAAAGTGCATTTTTGAACGGTGATCTACGTGAAGAGGTGTATGTTGAACAACCACCCGGTTTCAAAAGTGCTGAATTTCCAAACCATGTATACCGGTTAAACAAAGCTTTATACGGTCTAAAGCAAGCACCTAGAGCCTGGTATGATACATTAACCGCATTTCTGTTACAACATGACTTCACCATCGGTTCGGTGGATAAAACGTTGTTCAAATTTGAAAAGAAGGAACATATCCTCTTTGTTCAAATCTATGTAGATGATATCATTTTTGGTTCAACCGATCCTAAATTGTGTGATAAATTTTCAAATTTGATGACTAACAAGTTTGAAATGAGTATGATGGGAGAATTAAGTTTCTTCCTAGGTCTTCAGGTTAAACAACTCGAGGAAGGAACTTTCATTAGCCAACCTAAGTACACCAAGGAGCTTCTAAAGAAGTTTGGAATGGACACATGCTCCTCAGAGGCTACTCCAATGAGCTCATCGATTAAATTGGACATGGATGATGAGGGCCAATCGGTAGACCAGATCGCATACCGGGGCATCATCGGTTTTCTCTTATACTTAACAGCGAGTAGACCGGACATTCTATTTGCAGTCGGTGTGTGTGGGAGATTCCAAGCAAATCTAAAACAATCCCACTACACAGTCGCAAAGAGGATATTGAAGTACCTAAAGGGAACACCTGATGTCGGCTTGTGGTATCCAAAGGACTCGTCCTTTAATCTAACGAGTTATTCAGATGTAGACTATGCAGGTTGTAAGATTGACAGAAAAAGCACTAGCGGAACATGTCAGTTCCTAGGTGACCAGCTTGTTTCATGGCATAGCAGGAAACAGACATCGGTGGCCACATCAACGGTAGAAGCTGAATACATGGCGGCCGGAAGTTGTTGTTCACAACTCCTTTGGATCCAATAACAACTGACGGACTTCGGTGTCATAGCCAATGAGTCTCCGATCTTCTGTGATGACACAAGTGCCATAGAAATCACCTACAATCCGGTTCTCCACTCCAGAACCAAGCACATTGACAAAAGGCACCATTTCATCCGGGAACATGTCATGCTGAAGCATATCCGGCTAGAATACGTACTGACTGATCAACAAGTAGCCGATATCTTCACCAAGCCTCTACAGGAAGCTAAGTTCTCTCAATTCAGACTTACTCTTGGTTTAACCGATATTAGTCAAATCTTTCCTAAGGATGCTTAAAAAGGGAAACCGGTTCGGACAGACAAAACCGGTAGTTCCTCCTAACCTGTTGGACTTCAAATTTTCTTGGTATCTATGGAAGAACCGCCCAGCTTATCAGATAGAGTTAACCGACCGGCTACTTGGTGCATGCACCAAATAACCGCATCGGGATGAACAACTGATAACTGACCGGTTCGGAAATAGGTTATCTTAGATTATTTGAAATTTAAACAAAAGTGGAATAACTATCAGTGTTTAAAGATATTTGTTCTGAAACATTGCCTTTTCAAAGTAAAATGGTCGCACCTAAAAAGACGTGAAGATCTGATGATATCTTTCATAGTCCAGGTCTATGACCAACACCCTAGACTGCAAACATGCCTATTTCATGCAATACCTTTTATCCTGCAGTTAATAGATATCATCACATGTAATACCTGGACATTAGGATACTCCCCCAACCAGTACTTAAGAGAAGCAAACATTAACCAAAACACTCACAAGACAAAAGATCATTCTCTCACTAAGGCAAAAATGTCTCAGTCTCCTAACATCTTTCAAGTTGATTTCCAATCTGCCTTAAGCACGGAGCATTATGATGTTTACAAAGTGATCAAATCCCTGGAAGATACTGGTCTTCGGTACTTCCTGGATGACAAGCAGACTATATACTCTGAATCAGTCCTGGAATTCATGTATAATGCCAGGGTGTTCAGGGGAACTCCTCACTTCGATACCCACATCCAATCGAAAGTGGGAGGTATAGTCTTTGACTTCACCGAGAATGACTTCGCTAGGTGCTTCAACCTACCGAAGCAAGGGTTAACAGATCTGAATGTTCCGGCCGACGTCAAGGCCGAGATTTCCCTAACCTTTGCACGGTCCAACCTACCGGTCGATGATCATGGCACTAAATCACTATTGAGAGCTGAATATCAGCTCCTCAACGATGTGATAGGTAGAAGCATCTTGGGAAGAGATGTAACAAACACTTACTGCACAACGACCTTCAACATGATGGCATCCATCACCACCGGTACACCGGTGAACTGGTCAAGGGTCCTGTTCGACGTCCTGATTTGGATGATTGGGGTGCGAACAGTCGACTTAGTTCCACAACTAAGCTGCCTACTAGTTGAACTTGGGGTACCGACCTGTCCGGGCGAAGGTCTAAACCAGTCTCAAGTGCTGACTAAAGAAGTAACCGACTCCTTCTATGAGCGGTTCGAAAGGGCTTGGAGGAGGAGGAACCGCCGCAACAACCTTAACGGTTTAGTCAACTCCCCCAAACACTAAGTTACTCCTTCCTGCACCCGGTCATTTTGCTTTATGCACCGAGTGTATCTTTACTCAACCTATCTTTGATCGTTTCGGCTTGATCCATGTTTTCTTCGGCTTTACTTACGTTCCTTTCGGTTTTATCCATGTTATTCTTCGGTTTTATCTAATGTTTTCCTCGGTTTCTTTTGGCTACTCTCTAATGTATTGGTGCATCCCTCTTTAATTAAAAAGGATTCTTTAATTAATGAGGTAACTCCCAACAAACATCAGTAATCAATATCCAACTAACTTGGTTACTTTTCAACTAATACCTACCTCGGGCTCCGCAATTAGCCTCTTCCCAATAAACCTTGGAAACATAAAGATTCTCTTTCCAAATGAGACAAAACTGACATTCAATGCTAATATCTTCCCTCCAAAACCGACTCTATATAAAGGGCCTTCCTCTAATCAACTCAACACATCCTAAACCACAAAACTCTCTTAAAGTCTCTTGAACTCTATCTCTCAGCAAAACCGTAATCATGCCGAGCCGAACCTTATGAAACTTTTTGAGCGTCGATTTCGAATCATGCATGGAACATTGGGACGGAAATCATGCAAAGGAGATCATGTTTGAATCTCTCATTGACACCGGCCTTCGAACCTTTCTCGAAGAATCCGTTCCCATACTGATTGAGGATGTCAAGGCGTTCTTCAGAAGCGCCTGCATCAGGGGCAACTACATCGTCTCTACGGTGAGAGACCATACTTTCTGGCTTGATGAAACCGAATTTGCTCACATGCTCAACCTGCCCACAGAAGGGTTTTCTGACTTTCCAACTCTGGAGGGAAGTGAGGCATATTATCACGCACTACTCTTCTCTGGAACCGTTGTTCCGGTGGAAAACTATGGGTTAAAAACCCGGCTCGGTCATCACGCCCAACTCCTCCTTGAGATTGTGACCCGGTCTATCCTTTGTCAATCTCCAAATCAGAGGTACTCCAAGAACACATACAACATAATGACCCACATTGTTAGCAAATCGGCCATCAACTAGTCAACGGTAATTTTTCAAAACCTGAAAAACATGGTGCTAACCAAGAAAGGTCTCGGTTATGCCCCTCACATCAGTAAGCTGATTCTCAAGTACCGGCCAGAGTTTGGACCGGGCACACCGGCATCCCCTTCGAACATCCTTGACATGGATGCGGTTGAAGAAAAGTTTTCTAAAATGGTTATTACATAAGTTGTATTCTTCCATCTTATGTATGTCTGTTTTCACACCGATCTATCTTTCGGTTTTTATTCTGTAATGTCTCTTCAATACAATTCCATTTAAGTTTAAATGACCGGATCGTCTAAATATTTTGAATATCTATCTAAGTAACCGGTTAACATTATCAAAATAACCGCGCTCCTATCCGGTCTCAAAGAAAAACCGCTTAAACTCAAAAGATTGCAAAATTCTGCTTACTCAAAATAACCGGTTAACTCTCGATAACTCTCCGGTTAAGAAAACCGCAGCATCAATCGGTTTCAAAAGGAGATTGCGTCATCAAAGTCGAAAGCAAAAATTTTGGAGGGAAATTTCACGCCCAATTCTCCCGCTCAAAATTCCAAAACCCTGGTTTACCGCCCACGGATTGGCGCCTATTCGATTACCGCCTTTGGTTTCCCGCCCACTATTTGCCACCTATTCGGTTTGGAGGGAAAACTCCCGCCAAATATTGATGGGACGGTTGGGTTTCCAAACCGCACTTATAAAAGAGGGCCTCTTGGCCACTTTCATTTCCACTCTCACGCGGAACAGCTTTCTCTCTCTAAGCTCTCAAACTCTCTCAAGCGGTTATTTGCTCTTGTATTCTTCAAACTCTCTCAAACTTCTAAGATGGGGCGCAATTCGGTTTTATTCAAGCACATGACTCAGGTGGATTTCGAGGAAATCCGACAGAAAGGCACGCCTGCAGCAAAAGGAGTTATTGACCGGGTTACCGAGGCCGGACTTGAGTACTTTCTCGGCGGTCCACATGTTCTATATAGAGAGGCGGTTGAAGAATTCTTCAACACCGCAACTCTTTCTGGCGACAAGATCACCGCGACTGTCAGCGATACCGAATTCGAGCTAACCGAAGAATCGGTTCCGGAAAGCCTACGCCTCCCAACAGTCGGCAGAGATGCAGCGGCGGATATAGAACTAAAAACGTTCGAGGCAGCATGCTAGATTCTTTCAGCAACCAAGGAACCGGTGAAAGTATTCGGTAACAAAGCAACACTACGACCGGAGTACATACCACTTTGTGACATATTCACAAAGGCGGTTCAGGCGAGAGGAGGAAATTACAATAGCCTCACCAAGGCCAAAATCGGGATGCTAGTCGGCTTAATAGAAGGTACGAAGGTAAACTGGGCGAAGGAAATATTCAACAACTTGAAAGATATGGTGAAACCAGATTCTGCCCGGTCATGGGGATACGCCATCCCCCTTGGAAAAATATTGCTCCATCATAACATCAACACCGGTCCTGGTGTCACTATCCGATCAGGACGGTTAATAAGATCCAAACACTTCCTGGAGAGGAAGCAGCCGGCACCCGGCTCCACAGGTGGCCGAAAGAAGACATCCTCCAAGAAATCGGCCCCGGCGAAAGAAAAAGGCCGAAAGCAAAGGCAAGGAGAAGATAGTATTCTCGGAACCGCCATCACAAACAGAGGAGGAAGAGTCGGCCTCCACATCTGAACGAACCGAATCTGAGAAAACCGATGATGAAAGACCGAACGATGAAGAGCTTTCGGGTCCAAGTCCCGATAATACCGGTACGGGCGCAAATCCTGAAAACGACGAGGCCGATGAAGAAGGCAGTGAAGAGGAGGAGGAGGACGACCAGACGAAGGCCGATATTATAGCGCGCCGAATCCTGGAGGTCATTGCACTGCGAGGTGAAAAGGTTGGCGATATATACCGGGAATGGCACGAGTACCGGTTCAGCAAACTTTTTAAACACATTTTACCGGGCTTCACCGACGAAGAATGCTTCAAAAGAATGAAGGAGATAGAGGACGCAGTCATGAGCCTCACAAACGCGGAAACCATTCACGAAGCTTTGGACCGAACCGCCATCATAAGACCGCGAGCCCGGCTACAGAAGCTAACCGTACGGATCCGGAAGATTAAGGAACGGTACGAAGAGGGAACACCGAAGGATAACTTAACGCCCTTGGTGTTAGAAAGACTTGAGAAAGCGAGAGGAGAACTCGATGAAGAAATAGAGCGGCTGGAGGTGATGTGCAGACAACGCGAAATACCGCACTCTCCAGCTTCTCAGATAGATAAGGGTCAAACTCATAGTGCAACACCGTTTCGGGCGGATCCAGTAACAAACGAAACCGATGAAAGGACGGAGACTCCTATCACCGCGCAACTTCAACATGAAGAACCGGGAGTCGCCGAACCGGGCATTACAGAAGAAAGAGTTAAGTTCCTCCTTCAAGAGTTTGCAGACTCAGCGATTCACCCACTAGAGGAGAAGATGAAGAGAACCGTAAGCCTGGCACTCCGGTTCGCCAACAATACAAGGCATACTCTGTTAAGGACAGATGACCGGATCTCACAAGTCGAAGCTGACTACCGGGAAGAAGCGGTTTTGCGCAGCAACCATCTTCACCGAACTGAGACCTTGGAAGAAGACACCTCAGGACTAAAGGATGACTTCGATCGGCTTGAAAGAGAGACCGAACAAAGATTAAAAGAGGTCACTGAGGATCTAGTCGGCTCAACACTTGATAGGGTCTCGGAACTGGAAAAGAAGAATGCGGGTCTTGAAGACCGCAACGACAAACTCGAGGCCGACCTCAAGGCGCTTACCGCACAAGTTGATGAATTAATCAAAGCTAAGATGAATGTGGATGCTGCGGTTGTGGAAGCGAATGCCCGAGCGGCTCAGGAAGTCCAGGATGCGATGGACGAAGAAGCAAGGTTAGCAAAGGAGCCACCGCAACTAACTGAGGAAGAAAGAGCCGAGCGCGAACGAAGAACAAGGGCTAAATATCTGGGACTTGAAGAATCTGTAGCTGCTTAGCAACGAAAGGATGCAGAGCGGTTAGATAATGAAAGACAAAGGCTTGAGGGATTTGCATCCGCTCACAAGAAGCAAAAGGAGGCCCCTTCATCTTCGGTTCCGGCAAAACGGAAACGGAAATCATCAAAGAAGGCTCAAGTGGCCGAGCTGCTGAATGAGGTCACTAACACGGTTATTGAAAGTCAACCAGATCAGGCTACTCACACAGAAGAAGAAGAAGATGAAGAGCACCTAGAGCGGCGGCCCACAAGACAACGAGTCTCCGAATCAGCAAGTCAACCGCAACCGGTTAAGAGAAAACGGAACAAGGATTTGATGGCCAGCTACGACTTCTCCGACTCGGAATAGGGGCTCCCTTTCTCTTAACTATGCTTATCTTAGTGTTTCTATATTACATTTTCTATTTTCGGTTATCTACTTATATATATAAAGTTATTTTTGAAACCGGCCTACACTTGCATTTCTACATGGATTTGATAATTTTAAATAAAATAATCAAAAAGGGAGAAATTGATAAGATAAAAAGATAAGACTTTTCCAAAATTTTTCTTAAAATTTTTCCAAATTTTTCGAAAAATTCTCCCAAGTCAGTTTCAAAAATCCGGTCAAAGAAAGAACTGGCCTACGTTTGCAAACTTACATGGTTTTGATAATTTTAAATAAAATAATCAAAAAGGGAGAAATTGTTAGATAAAATCAGACCGGTTCACATAACTTAAATAAATCTTCCATGTAGAAACAAGGAACCGGACCGGTCAAACAAATAAACCGGCTAAGAAGACTAGCCGGTCAAGCTACTAAACCGACCAGGAACATTTGGAACATCACCGCACAAAGAAAGGATCGGCCAAATCTTAAAATCGGAAACATCAAACAGCCGATCAGCCACAAGGAAGAGGAATAACCGGAAGATGTCCAGTTAAACCACTCACACCGGAAGCCATCCGGTTAATTCGAATGACCGACCAGTACAAGAAGACAATTCGGGTACCTGTTGAGAATGATACCAAAGGAACAGACTGAACACTTCCATATCCATACAAGTCTGAGGAAAGTCTGCAGGCTGCAGAAGACAGTCCTACAGGATCTTTCCACTTCGGGATAAGTCAGAAAGGAGATCTTCCAAGTACAGACAACTGTTTAACAGACATAGTGTCCACATTGAGTAAAAGACAAACCTAGCAGGTTTGTCTTACACACCGGAAGAACAGACTGCCAAGTCTGTGAGATTGACCGCCAGGTCTGAGATTGACCGTCAGGTCTGAAAAGATGACCGCAGGGTCTGAATCACTAAATCACTGAACCTCTGCTCAGCCAATCAGATTCAAGGAAGTGAAATATGACCGTTGGCATATTTCATCTATAAAAGGGGCAGTTGAAGAAGAGTAAATGCGGGACAACAAGAGATTCTAAGAGCATTTAATTTACAAGTGAAAAACAGTGTGTTCTATCTCTAGAGAAAGCCTAAGTGCTAAAGTTGAAGTGTGTGTTTTACAATTTCGGTGTAAATTGTAAGAGTGTTATCGAGCAGGAAATAAGTCTCGATCGGATTGTACTTGTATTCTTAGTGAATATCCTTCTCGCCGTTTCGAGAGGAAGGGGTGACGTAGGAGCTTTATCTCCGAACATCCATAAAATCTGTCTTGTTACTTACTTTCTGCCGGTTCCATTTTCTAACCGACTGACACAGCTCTAACCTATTTGACTCTATTCAAACCGAACCGCCAGGTTACAAATACCGATCCATCAATTTTTCGAACCTTCATCATCCGAAACAGGTTCTGCCTATTATACAAGAGTGCTGCTTCAACCTGAAACAAACCTCTTCCGCGCTTGAACCTAGTTCAAGGGTTTATGACAGTTTGTGTAGTATTGAAACCCCAGTGTTAATCTCTAACCGGATTAACCACCACCCTTTGAGTAAGACGCGCTAACCGGCCCAACCCCGGTCCTCCAGCCGCGACCTAGATCCTAACAAAATCATTTTGTCATTTAGGATTCTTTTGAAAGCCAAAGGAAATGCACCATCACTATGATAGTTCGACATCCACGACTTTGAGAATTGAGAACCTTTACAACATCAATATGTCATGTTAAAAAACATATGGTATAACCACAAATAATCATTATAATTTGAATTAGATAATGAAATTACCTTGGATCCAAACTGGTCCTTGAATATGACGGAATGACTATGAATAATGAGGTTCTACTATATTGAAGACGATTAACTTTGTGTCCACGACGATGTTGACCGAGATATGCATGAGCGGAACCGGAAAGTTTGCAGATAAAGAGATCACTCTTTACGTAGAGCTTGAAGACAACTATTTTTGAAGTCTAAGTTGTCCCTTAACCATATCGAGCTACTATATTACATCCATTCCAGATTCAAAATTTTTAGTAATTTATGTAAAAAAAATAAATATTATTTTATGTATTTAAAATTTAATCTAAAATTATATTTTGTTATAAAGAAATTTTTATTATATATAAAAAATAATTAAACATAATAATAATAATTAAAGGAATTATATTTTTTTAATATAAATTTTACTTTATTAAATAAAAAAATTCAAATTTTAATACAAATTTAAATTTAATGAAAATAGTTTAAAATGTAAAATTTAAATTATATTTGATTATATAGAATATGTATACAATTTTAATAATTTTAATACAAATTTAAATTTAATAAAAATAATTTAAATGTAAAATTTAAATTTAATAAAAATAATTTAAATGTAAAATTTAAATTATATTTGATTAAATAGAAAAAAAAAATACAATTTTAATACAAATTTAATGTTAATAAACTTTAATTCATAATATAAATTAGTTATAAATAATATTAAGAAATATATATTTTAAATATAATAAATATATAATTTAAAAAAAATAATATTTGTTATAAATAAATAATATTTATACAAAAAATATTTATGTTAAAATTATAAAAACAAAATAAAAAAAAATTAATGGAAAATTAAATTTAATATTTAATGTAAAATACAAAATTATTTTTATGAATTAATGATTATTATAAATATAATTCAAAACTTAAAATTAATTATCAATATAATAAGAATATTTTTAAAAATATATACTTAATAGTAAAAAAACAAAAAAACAAAATACTTTTTATGTATTTAAAAATTAAATTAAAATATATTTTGTTATAGAGAAATTATATTTATATAAAAGAAATAATAATTATGATTTATATTTTATGTATTTTAAATTTTAATTATATTTGAATAAATAGAAAAGCATATTAAATATAATGCAAAATAAGTTTTTAATAATTTAAATGCAAATTTAAATTTTAAGAAAATAAATTTTATTAAAAAATAAATTTTAAATTATATTTGATTAAATAAAAAATAAAATATTAATAAATTTAATAAAAAATTAAATTTAATGAAAATAATTTAGTACTAAATATAATAGATTATTTAAAAAATTAACGATGAATATAAAATTAAATTCAAAAGGTAAAGTTAATGATAAACCTTATAAGAATATTTACAAATATATATTAATTTTATTATAAGAAATATATAAGTAAAAAAAATAATATTTTATGTATTTGAAATTTAAACTAAAGTTATTATTTTTTATAGAGAAATTATATTTATATAAAAATAATTATAATTATTTTAAAAATATTTCAATTATATTTGATAAAAAAAGTAATATTTTTTTTTTAAAATTTAGATGATATAAATTTGAAAGATACTTTTAATATAAAAATTTAATAAATATAATAAAATAAAATTTTATGTATTTTAAAATTTAAATTATATTTGATTAAAACAAATAATGAAGATGTAAATAAATATAATTTAACAAAATTAAAGTAAAATTTAAATTTAAATTATATTTTATTTTAGAAAAACGTTTTTATAGAAAATAAAAATGAATAATATAATTTTATAAGTTTATTGTGAAAATAAAATTTTAATTTATAAATTTTTATATTAAAAATATGATATTGGTTTATTTTTTTTAACAAACTTAAAAAGTTGGAATTCTTATTATTTGTATAATCTATCCTACATCAAAATAAATTTATCATGCATCTAAAAATGTATCATGCACCTTATATAGAAAAATAATATAAATGTAAGTAATAAAAAAAACTTACTTGAACTCATGAAGGTCGATATGTACGATGAATAATATACTGCAATAAAAATAGATGTGTGTATAATGTTATTCAAAAAATTATATATAATAGATTAAGAAAGAAAGAGGAAAGAATTATAATTATACCTAAATAAATTCATTTTATAATTCAGACTAGAGAGGTGAAACCAAATTCTTGACAAATATCGACAGCTCCTTTTGTCGATCCAAGGTCTTCAAATTCCTGAAAAATATCGATTCCTTTAGCATTAACGAAATAAGGCCAATTACAAAACAAGAAAAAACACAAAAGACAAAGTCACACTTATTAATGTGAACAGGAAATTAAGATTCAAGAATCATAAAAATGGAGTTTCATCTAAAAATATAATATAATCATTTATACCTTCAGCTTTCCCAAGAAGGAGTAGACTAAAATCTACAATCATCCTCTTTACACCATATATAATACTTTCTTCAATCAATTCATAAGTCTTGAATCATTGGCTTAGAATTCCTCCAGGCTATAGATAAAATAAAAATTCAGAAACAGAAAGTTGAAATGTGAAGAAAATTTTAATTATCAATAAATTGCATACCACATCATTAACTTTCATTGCAGTAGCGTCAAGTGATGTTTTTCCTATCCCATCATTATTTACCTATAAATATCATAAGAGAATTTATGACATGAATTGTAAGATATTTGTTTGTCTACTATTATCTATATGTGATGACATTAACAACAATATATATATATAAATAAGAGAAACAAATATTTTGTATTCTTTAAACAAAATAAGGTTATTCATAATTTATAGTAGTGGTCGAATGAAAGGTAAAATAAGGAAATAACACCTTCGGTAAAAAAAATCATTTTGTCATTTAGGATTCTTTTGAAAGCCATAGAAAATGCACCATCACTATGGTAGTTCGACATCCACGACTTTGAGAATTGAGAACCTTTACAACATCAATATGTCATGTTAAAAAACATATGGTATAACCACAAATAATCAGTAGAATTTGAATTAGATAATGAAATTACCTTGGATCCAGACTGGTCCTTGAATATGACGGAATGACTATGAATAATGAGGTTCTACTACATTGAAGACGATTAACTTTGTGTCCACGACGATGTTGACCGAGATATGCACGAGCGGAACCGGTAAGTTTGCAGGTAAAGAGATCACTCTTTTTGTAGACCTTGAAGACAACTATTTTTGAAGTCTAAGTTGTCCTTTAACCATATCGAGCTAAAATATTACATCCATTCCAGATTCAAAATTTTTATTAATTTATGTAAAAATTTTATGTATTTAAAATTTAATCTAAAATTATATTTTGTTATAAAGAAATTATTATTATATATAAAAAAATAATTAAACATAATAATAATAATTAAAGGAATTATTTTATTTTAATATAAATTTTACTTTATTAAATAAGAAAATTCAAATTTTAATACAAATATTAATTTAATGAAAATAGTTTAAAATGTAAAATTTAAATTATATTTGATTATATAGAATATGTATACAATTTTAATACAAATTTAAATTTAATAAAAATAATTTCAAAGTAAAATTTAAATTATATTTGATTAAATAGAAAAAAAATACAATTTTAATACAAATTTAATTTTAATACGCTTTAATTCATAGTATAAATTAGTTATAAATAATATTAAAAAATGTATATTCTCAATATAAGAAATATATATATAAAAAGTAATAATATTTGTTATAAATAAATTATATATATAGAAAAAATAATTATGTTTAAATTATAAAAACAAAATAAAAAATAAATTAATTCAAAATTATATTTAATATTTAATGTAAAATATAAAATTATTTTTATGAATGAATGATTAATATATATATAATTCAAAACTTAAAATTGATTATCAATATGATAATAATATTTAAAAAAAAATATACTTAATAGTAAAAAACAAAATAGAAAACTTTTTATATATTTAAAAATTAAATTAAAATATATTTTGTTATAGAGAAATTATATTTATATAAAATAAATAATAATTATGATTTAAATTTTATGTATCTTAAATTTTAATTATATTTGAATAAATAGAAAAACATATTAAATATAATGCAAAATAAGTTTTTAATAATTTAAATGCAAATTTAAATTTTATGAAAATAAATTTTATTAAAAAATAAATTTTAAATTATATTTGATTAAATAAAAAATAAAATAATAATAAATTTAATAAAAATTTAAATTTAATGAAAATAATTTAGTACTAATTTTAATAGCTTATTTAAAAAATTAACGATGAATATAAAATTTAATTCAAAAGGTAAAGTAAATGATAAACCTTATAAGAATATTTAAAAATATATATTAATTTTATTATAAGAAATATATAACTAAAAAAATAAATAATATTTTATGTATTTAAAATTTAAACTAAAATTATAATTTTTTATAGAGAAATTACATTTATATAAAAATAATTATAATTATTTTAAAAATATTGAATTATATTTGATAAAAAAAAGTGATAATTATTTTTTAAAGTTTAGATGATATAAATTTTAAAAATACTGTTAATATAAAAGTTAAATAAATATAATAAAATAAAATTTTATGTATTTTAAAATTTAAATTATATTTTCTTAAAACAAAGAATGAAGATGTAAATAAATATAATTTAACAAAAATAAAATTAAATTTAAATTAAATTATACTTTATTTTAGAAAAACGTTTTTATAGAAAATAAAAATGAATAATAAAACTTTATAAGATTATTGTGAAAATTAAATTTTAATTTATAAATTTTAATATTAAAGATATGATATTGATTTATTTTTTTTACCAAACTTAAAAAGTTAGAATTTTTGTTATTTGAATCTATCCTACATCAAAATAAATCTACATGCATCTAAAAATATATCATGCACCTTATATAGAAACTTATATAGAAAGATAATATAAATGTAAGTAAGAAAAGAAAACTTACTTGAACTCATGAAGGTCGATTTGTACGATGAATAATATACTGCAATAAAAATAGATGTGTGTATAATGTTATTCAAACAATTATATATAATAGATTAAGAAAGAAAGAAGAAAGAATTATAATTATACCTAAATAAATTCATTTTGGAATTCAGACTAGAGAGGTGAAACCAAATTCTTGACAAATATCGACAGCTCCTTTCGTCGATCCAATGTCTTCAAATTTTTGAAAAATATCGATTCCTTCAGCATCACCGAAATAAGGCCAATTACAAAACAAGAAAAAACACAAAAAACAAAGTCACACTTATCAATGTAAACAGGGGATTAAGATTCAAGAATCAAAAAAATGGAGTTTCATCTAAAAATATAATATAATCATTTATACCTTCTTCTTTTTCAAGAAGGAGTGGACTAAAATCTACAATCATCCTCTTTACACCATATATAATACATTCTTCAACCAATTCATAAGTCTTGAATCATTGGCTTGAAATTCCTCTAGGCTATAGATGAAATCAAAATTCAGAATTAGAAAGTTGAAATGTGAAGAAAATTTTAATTATCAATAAATTGCATACCACAACATCAACTTTCATTGCAGCAGCATCAAGTGATGTTTTTCCTATCCCATCATTATTTTCCTATAAATATCATAAGAGAATTTATGACATTATTGTAAAATATTTGTTTGTCTACTATGATCCATATGTGATGACATTAACAACAATAAATAAATATATATATATATATATATATATATATATATATATATATATATAAGAGAAACAAATATTTTATATTCTCTAAACAAGATATGGTCAAATGAAAGGTAAAATAAGGAAATAACACCTTCGGTAAAAATAAAATCATTTAGTCATTTAGGATTCTTTTGAAAGTCATAGGCAATACACCATCACTATGATAGTTCGACATCCACGACTTTGAGAATTGAGAACCTTTACAACATCAATATGTCATGTTAAGAAACATATGATATAACCACAAATAGTCAGTTGAATTTGAATTAGATAATGAAATTACCTTGAATCCAGACTAGTCCTTGAATATGACGGAATGACTATGAATAACAAGGTTCTACTACATTGAAGACGATTAACTTTGTGTCCACGACGATGTTGATCGAGATATCCAAGAGCGGAACCGGAAAGTTTACAGGCAAAGAGATCACTCTTTACGTAGAGTTTGAAGACAACTATTTTTGAAGCCTAAGTTGTCCCTTAACCATATCGAGCTACTATATTACATCGTTTCCAGATTCGAGATTTTTAGTATTATATGTAGAAAAATAAATATTATTTTATGTATTTAAAATTTAATCTAAAATTATATTTTGTTATGAAGAAATTATTATTATATATAAAAAATAATTAAACATAATAATATTTAAAGGAAATGTTTTATTTTAATATAAATTTTATTTTATTAAATAAAAAAATTCAAATTTTAATATAAATTTAAATTTAATGAAAACAGTTTAAAATGTAAAATTTAAATTATATTTGATTATATAGAATATGTATACAATTTTAATAAGTTTAATACAAATTTAAATTTAATAAAAATAATTTCAATATAAAATTTAAATTATATTTGATTAAATAGAAAAAAAAAATATAATTTTAATACAAATTTAATGTTAATACGCTTTAATTTAATTCACAGTATAAATTAGTTATAAATAATATTAAACAATATATATTTTAAATATAAGAAATATATAATTAAAAAACAAAATAATATTTGTTATAAATAAATTATATTTATAGAAAAAATAGTTATGTTAAAATTATAAAAACAAAATAAAAAAAAATAATTCAAAATTTAATTTAGTATTTAATGTAAAATATAAAGTTATTTTTATGAATTAATGATTAATATAAATATAATTCAAAACTTAAAATTAATTATCAATATGATAAGAATATTTTTTTTAAATATACTTAATAGTAAAAAAAATATACTTTTTATGTATTTAAAAATTAAATTAAAATATATTTTGTTATAGAGAAATTATATTTATATAAAATAAATAATAATTATGATTTCAATTTTATGTATCTTAAATTTTAATTATATTTGAATAAATAGAAAAAATATTAAATCTAATGCAAAATAAGTTTTTAATAATTTAAATTCAAATTTAAATTTTATGAAAATAAATTTTATTAAAAAAATTAATTATATTTGATTAAAAAAAATCTTAATAAATTTAATGAAAATCATTTAGTACTAAATATAATAGCTTATTTATAAAATTAACGATGAATATAAAATTTAATTCAAAAGGTAGAGTTAATGATAAACCTTATAAGAATATTTAAAAATATATATTAATTTTATTATAAGAAATATATAAGTAAAAAAATAAATAATATTTTATGTATTTAAAATTTAAACTAAAATTATAATTTTTTATAGAGAAATTATATTTATATAAAAATAATTATAATTATTTTAAAAATATTTGAATAATATTTGATAAAAAAGTGATAAATTTTGTTTTTTAAAGTTTAGATAATATAAATTTTAAAAATACTTTCAATATAAAATTTAAATAAATATAATAAAATAAAATTTTATGTATTTTAAAATTTAAATTATATTTTATTAAAACAAAGAATGAAGATGTAAATAAATATAATTTAACAAAATTAAAGCAAAATTTAAATTTAAATTATATTTTATTTTAGAAAAACGTATTTATAAAAAATAAAAATGTTTATTCTGAAAATTAAATTTTAATTTATAAATTTTGATATTAAAGATATGATATTAGTTTATTTTTGTAACCAAATTAAAAAGTTGGAATTTTTGTTATTTGTATAATCTATTCTACATCAAAATAAATCTATCACGCATCTAAAAATGTATCATTCACCTTAGAAAGATAATATAAATGTAAGTAAGAAAAAAAACTTACTTGAACTCATGAAGGTCAATGATGAATAATATACTGCAATAAAAATAGATGTGTGTATAATGGTATTCAAACAATTATATATAATAGATTAAGAAAGAAAGAGGAAAGAATTATAATTATACCTAAATAAATTCATTTTGGAATTTAGACTAGAGAGGTGAAACGAAATTCTTGACAAATATCGACAACTCCTTTCGTCGATCCAAGGTGTTCAAATTTCTGTAATTACAAATCTAAATAATATTTAATGCATTTAAAATATATTTTGTTATAGAAAAATCATATTTATATAAAATAATAATAATAAATATATTAAAAATAATAAAAATTAAAGTAATAATTTTGATTTAAATTTTATGTATTTAAAATTTAAATTATATTTAATTAAATAAAAAAAATAATGAAAATTTAAATTATATTTAATTAAATAAAAAAATACAATATTAACAAATTTAATACAAATTTAATGTAAATATGCTTTAATTTATAATTTACATTATTTATTAAGAATATTTAAAAAATAAATATTTAAAAATTTTAATACAAATTTAATGTAAATATGATTTATAAAGAATATTTAAAAAATAAATAATATTCTAAATACAAGAAATATAAAAAATATTTTTTATAGATAAATTACATTTATTTAAAATAATAGTTTGTTAAAATAATAAAAACTAATTTTAAATCATATTTAATATTTAATGCAAAATATAAAATATTTTTTATGAATTAATGATTAATATAAGTTTAATTCAAAGTTTAAAATTATTTATAAATATTATAAAAATAATATAATAATTTTAATTGATATGAATTTTAAAAATATGTTTAATATAAAAATAATATAATAATTTTAATTGATATAAATTTTAAAAATATGTTTAATATAAAAATTAGGTAAATAAAAAAAATTATGTATTTAAAAATTTAAATTATATTTTATTAAAATAAAGAATGAGTATTTAATAAATATAATTTAATAATCTTAATGTAACATTTAAATTTAAATTATATTTTGTTTTAGAAAAAAATATTTCTATAAAAAATAAAAATGAATAATATAATTTTTATGTTTAATGTAGAAATTAAATTTTAATTTAGATATCAATAGAAAATAAAAATAAATAAACCAATATCATAAATTTTTAGATGCATGATAAGAAACTTATCATGCATATAAAAAGTATTATGTATCTTAAATAGTAAGATAATATAAATTTAAATAAGTTAAAAATCCTTACTTGAACTCATCAAGGTTGATATTTAAGATGAATAATAACCTGCAATAAAATAGATATTTATAATATTATTCAAACAATTATATGTAATAGATTAAGATAGAAAATGAAAGAATTATGATTATACCTAAATAAATCCATTTTGGAATTCAGGAAAGAGATGAAAAACAATATACAACTCCTTTCAACGCCGACCCAAGGTCTTCAAATTCTTGAAAAATAACGACTCCTTCAACATCAACGAAATAAAGCCAATTAAAAAATAAAAAATAACACAAAAAACAAAGTCACACATATCAATGGAAACAGGGATTAAAATTCAAGCATCAAAATATAAATAAATGGAATTTTCAGCTGCTAAAAACAGACTATAATAAGTTTATACCTTCAGTTTTCCCAAGAAATAAGAAACATTGTCAATATCCTTGGTGAATCAGAAAGCTGGAGTGGAATAAATGCTTTCAATCATCCTATTTGAAATATTTATAATGCTTTATCTGAATGTTTTCTTCCAGGCTATCAATAAAATAAAAAACAGAATCAATGAAATAAAAAACAGAATCAGAAGGATGAAATCAGTAAATTAGATTTTGATTTTCGTTAAAAACAAAATCACACCGCAGTAGCAACAACTTTCATTGCATCGGCATCAAGCCTATTCTCCCAGCATTGATCACCTACAAATATCATAAAAAATAATTGATACCTATTTGTCCTGTTTTGATTCAGATTTTTGAGAGAGAAACGAAGAATATACCAATATATCAAGCTTGCCGAACTTGGATCTGACTAAATCAACAAGGATAGAAATAATAGACAGATCTGCAACATCAAGCTGATGGAAGATGACAAGTAGTTCATCTCCTCCTCCGGTAAGTACTCTCTTTAAGATTAGATTCCTCTTTTTTCATCTCTAACGGTCAGAATCACCGTTATGACTTTGAAAGTCAACTGTCTGCATATTTCTAATTCAATTCCTCTGTTCGCCCTGTTACGATCAAATGCATTGTAATTTCTCTAGGTTTTCAATCAACGATTAACTAAATAGAATTTCTCTAGGTTTTCAATCAACGATTAACTAAATAGAATAAATTATGCATTGTAATTTCTTGTTTGTTATAAGCAAGAAAGAATCTTCTCATACCTCTTCGTTTCAGTGTCCCGTGCATAGAACAGGTGAAATAATCTTTCCTTTTTCCAAAGAAAAATGCACCGACACTAGCCGATTCAAACATCATCTGATAAACTAATAGAATAATTAATACAACAAGTCAGGGCATATGCATATAAATTATAAGAAAAAGTATGCATTTAGAGAAAACGATTCAGATGAACATAAAGAAAACCATTATTACAACTGAATAGAAATACGGCAGTCATCGCTCCCCGAAAGGAACACCCGTACCGATTGAAACATCATAAACCCTAAACGATCGGATATTACAACAGATCTCCTTTTCCAACTAATCCAATATAATTGATGTAATTAGAAGAAACAGTTCATGAATTTTAACAGATAAACAAAGAAATTCTCCTTTTGAGAAAAAAAGTAACCCTAAAAGTTCAAATCCTAGAAAGTAAAAAGTTGATCATGTTAGTTCATATATGAATGATTTCTTATTCAAACCATCATTTTCAACCTAATTCAGTCGAACATTACAGACAAGAATCATAACTCACCAGTTTTCCATTGGAGAACGAATCAGAAAGATCACGGCGCCGTGAACCAGTAGCGGATCCAATAGGACGGGACATGGATCCATTATCAAACCTCCGAGATGTGAGCCGCTGCCGATGCTGTTGTACGACGATCTGTCTATGTAAAATTTACTCTTCCGTAAGCATTTTCCGATTACTAATTCCTCCGGTAACTCCCCTGCTTCTGGAAGTTTTTACACCGCCAAGCAAATGATTCGATTTCTCTAGATGCTTCGGAGGAGGAGAAGCCGTTGTCGGTGGTGTGGACGTGTTCTTGAAGAATGGGAAATATCTGAATCCGATTTGCGGAAGGGGGTTTAAGGGGTTTTAGGATTTGGATATATATAGTTCCTATATAAATTGACAAACGGCTACGGTTTAGGATTTCGAATTCCAATGGATTCAAATTATCTATTATCTATTATCTATTATTATAATATTAATTCCTATGAATTCAAATTATCTAATAATAATAATAATTTGTAAAAAAAATATATATATATATATATATATATATATATATATATACATAATCAACTAAGTATATTATTATATAATTTTAATATTAACTTAAAATTATACTTACGATTTTATCAAAATTTAGGCATCATACTTTATTTTTAATAATATATTTCAATTATTAATTATTATAATAAATAATAAAATCATAATAATAATACAATATTTATAATATATTAGATAAATAACTATCATGTCTAACTAATTAAATTATTTAAAAATTATTATTTTTAATATTAAATCATCTATTAGTAAATGGTTCAACTTTAAAAAAAAAATTATTATTTTTATTTATAAATAGTTAATTCTTATTCATTCAAAAAATAATTATATATATGAAAAAAAATAATTTATAAATAGTACTAAATAAAACGTTAAATAATATGATAAAAATAAAAACTAAAACTAAAATTCTTAGGTTTAAAATTTAAACTTCTTGAAATTTTTGTTGATGTGACTTCAAATACGAAGTCGTTTAAAGTCTATAACAATGAATAAAAATGTATAATAAACTGAACAAACTAATCGGCGGTGTCGAAAAAACGAGTCGATAAAATGTTTACAAAATATTCTGTGGTATAGTGAAAATTATTTTTGTGTTGATAAATGACGCAATTTTTTTTTATCTAAAATCATAACTAACCATCGCCGAAATAATGATAAATTGAAAAAAAAAATTCAATGATGGACACATATAAAATAGCGTCCAAATGAAAGATTAGTTTAATAACTTTTAATTAAATAAAAAAAGAAATAACTATAGATCTGACAATTTTATCTTATTTGTCCTTAAAATAAGATTGACACAAACTCAAAAAAATGACCACCAAATATAATTAACAAATATGAGCATCAAACGACCTAACAAAAAGGTAGAATATTATTTGAATTAGAAAAATTCGGGATGACAAATCCGATACAACTAAATAATATACCAAATTAAACAAAATAAAGCATAAATTTAAATATAAGTACTTAAAAAATTTAATAAAGAAGCTGTGAAAACGAGAAAGAAAATAACTATTGTTTATTTTTTTAAAAGGAAATAAAATTAATTAACTTAAATAAAGATCCTTAAGCCTCTATTTGATTGGAGGTACAGTACTATAAATATAGGATAAAGATATCTACAATAAAATTAAATTAATGTTTGCTTAAAATAAATTATATCTACAGTGTTATTAAGGGTATAATTTATACCTAAAATGAGGTATAAAATTGTAACAGGTATCACAAGGTATAAATTTCTAACCTTTACTAATTTCTATTTTTTTTTAAACTCATTCTTGTCTTTAACCAAAATTATTGTCTTTTTCATCCTGGGACGTGGAAGTGGACTTAGTTACCCCATTGATGAAAGCTATCCTATAAAATGTAAACAGATTTTTTAATTTTTCATTCTCTTGACCAATAATCTCTGAAGTTAAAAAAATAAAATAATTATTTATTTAAGAAATGTTTAACAAAAAAAATACAAATAAATTAAAACAATAAGTTTCTTAATTAACTCTTCGATGAAAACGTTTCACTACAATTTTTTTTTGGTAGTAAGCACAGAATATTTAAATGCATTTTTTTTATTATGTTAGATTACATTAATTAAGTCAGATTTGTTTTAGTCGGTTTTGTTTTTAGATAGTCTTATTTTCAAGTAATATAACAAACTTTTATTTTTATCTTGAACTTTTATTTTTATCTTGGTAGGTACCTAAATTCTTATTAAGTCTCCACAACATAGAACGATCTATTGAGATTCGTTTATTTGTGATTTTGTTATTATATATTTAATAGTATTAATTATTAATAAACAATTTATTTAATTATAGGAAATAAAATATATTTATAAATAAATTATATTATCATATAGCATTATTAAATATTTTTAAACTAATATTTTTTATTAGTTTAAATATAATTAATAATAAATATTAAAATAATTTTTATAAATAAAAGAATAAAATAGTCTTTAATTATTTTTACTATTTTTTTATACTACGAACCAAACACAAAATTATAAAATTTATATAATTTATATCACTTTTATTATTTCAACATACAAGTTATACCCAAACAACTTACATCTATATAACTAGTACCACGAACCAAAACGCTCAATTAATTGTATCACCTAATTGTACTAAAAAATGCACATTATTGTTGGTCTCAATCTCAAATCTGTCTAGATTGAACGTGGCACGCTTGTATGATTATAGAGCATGTTCAACGAAGATCACGCTCATCATCATCGAGACAATCAATCTCAAATCTCTCCTTTTTCGCGTGGCTGGAGACCGGTCCTTATTTCTCAGAGATAAATGTTTTCCAATTTTTCCATAAAAAACCGGAAAGGTGAAACAATCACATCCAGACGCTTTTACAGATTTCCTCCATTATTTATTCATCTTTTCATACTGTTTACCGCTATTATATATTTTAGTATTCAGCACTTACTGCACATGGTTGGCCGTTATGTGAAAGAAAAGTCTTCATCCTCGTTTAAATGATCTGTACGTATACATACTTCTTTTCTCTCTTATCTCTCGCAATCATTGTGACTTTTATTCATCATTAACTCTTCGTGGCATGGTGTGAATTCCAAATGTCTCTTTCAGGGTTGTAAAGATTTGCTTCAATCGAGTCTAGATCTGGAGTTCATTCTGCATTCTACTTGCTTGATTGAATCTCTTGTATCTATGTAACGATATCTGTTACTTTCCGTATTAATTTGAGTGGCTGATTATTATATTAGGTTTTATCTTAGGAGATTTCAAATCCAGTTACAAATGAATGAATTAATCCTCCGTTTGTGCTGTGAATCTATTTCTTTGTTTGTTTCTGTGGCTGTGAAACTTTCATTATATATCACAATTATCTTATCTGCATTGATAATTAGATGACCATTTTTTAAATAGGCTTTTATTTGCCAAAGAATCATATGTGGTTTAATGTCTTGTCCATTGGGTCTCATATACAGAGTGCATCAAGACTAGAGTGCATCAGGACTGATAATGACAGATTCTACTTTCAACTGACAGATATGGATCAGGAGGTACAGTTTTTCTTTGTGTTTCAATAAGCAATGTCATATAATGCCATCTCATTTTGTGATCGAGTTTATTTTGTTGTCATCGACACGAAAGAATCAGAGAAGCTGAGCTCGGTTCACATACTGTAAGGTCCCATGGGATTATAGTGGCGAGGATCCACTTGCATGATTGACTCATTTTACTGCTTCTTGGTGTGATATACTATGTTTGAATACAATCAGTCCGTTCTATCGGTTTGTTTTGAAGGATATGATGTCTGACCTCAAGTATTCTTTTGAAAGATAATACAGTTCCTCCATGGGCTGTTCCGGTATGTTCTTTTTCTATTATTTTTATTTAGAGAAATATTTATAGGTCGTGTAACTTATTAATAGTGTTCCTAATAATATATATTTCAATTATTAATTATTATAATAAATAATAAAATCATAATAATAATAAAATATTTATAATATATTAGATAAATAACTATCATGTCTAACTAATTAAATTATTTTAAAAATTATTAATTTTAATATTAAATCATCTATTAGTAAATGGTTCAACTTTAAAAAATATATTATTATTTTTATTTATAAATAGTTAATTCTTATTCATTCAAAAAATAATTATATATATGAAAAAAAATAATTTATAAATAATATAAAATAAAACGCTAAATAATATGATAAAAATAAAAACTAAAACTAAAATTCTTAGATTTAAAATTTAAACTTCTTACAATTTTTGTTGACGTGAATTCAAATACGAAGTCGTTTAAGGTCTATAACAATGAGTAAGAATGTATAATAAACTGAACAAACTAATTGGCGGTGTCGAAAAATCGAGTCGAAAAATGTTTACAAAATACTCTGAGGTATAATGAAAATTATTTTTGTGTTGATAAATGACGCCAAATTTTTTTATCTAAAATCATAACTAACCATCGCCAAAATAATGATAAATTGAAAAAAAATCAATGATGAGCGTCCAAATGAAAGATAATACAGTTCCTCCATGGGCTGTTCCGGTATGTTCTTTTTCTATTATTTTTATTTAGAGAAATATTTATAGGTCGGGTAACTTATGAATAGTGTTCCTTTCCATTGCTAGATATATGCAGTTATTTTTCCTATTTTGATTTTTCTAAGAGTTTATTTACGTAGGAATGATGTATACTATCTTCATCATGTAACTTTAGGTAAAACTGAAATCCTTACTTTATGTTCTTTGTGTGAAATGTTATGTTTATAAGGTTTGAGAAAAAAAAACAGGCCTACTTTTTTCTGTCCTCATCACGTCTGTTCTAACAAATGCGATAAAGGATGATGTTGGTCGGCCTAGACCCGACTTCTTCTGGCGGTGCTTCCCAGATGGAAAGGATGTATGTATTTTACTCAATTTTTCTAGATAATGGCTTCATTTATAAATACCAAGTTCAGTTTACAGTTCAGATCTAAATGATAGGACAGAAATAATTTTAAATGAAATGAATATGGAATATACGGTTTTCCCACTAAGAATCCTTGATTGAAGTGGAGGTAGGTCTGTGGGGATCGTGCTAGCTTACACACCATGGAACAAATTCCGATTTAATTTTTTTTATAGAATCTGCGGTTTTATCTTAAAAGTATGCTAAGTGTGGTGTCTCATGTCTTACTGTTAGGCTTATGATTTGATTAGAAATGTTATTTTCCATGGAAACAAACATGTGATAAAGGAAGGGCATAAAATTTTTCCAAGTGGCCATACATCGGGTAAGTATCTTATTGATATTCAACAAAAATAGTCCTCCAATACTTTACTCAAAATCATATTAATTTCTTGTTGTAGTATTCTTTGCCAGTATTCTTTGCCGGTCTAGGATTTATGTCGTTGTATTTATATGGAAAGATCAAGGTGTTTGACCGAAGAGGACATTTAGCAAAATTGTGCATCTCTTTTACCCTGCTACTCGTTGCATCACTTGTTGGTGTCTCTCGAGTTGACGACTACTGGCACCACTGGCAAGATGTGGCAGTAAGAGGTATACTAGGTGAGTTCATTGCGTGTTATGTTTATCAATTACTATTTGGGACTTGAACTTGGTTTTCTTTTGGCATATAAAGCTAGTACATTAGCCATTTGGGGCTTTTGTCAAGGAAGAAGAGATTAATGTTTCTTTTTCTAAACTAATAAAATATCTAACACTAAATAATTTCGTGAAAAAAGAATATCGGTTAGGAAAAAGCGCCCCAAATGGCACACATGTTAAAAGTTTGAACATCATCTTGAAGTTCAAAGTTCAAACCCCATATGCTAAAAGAGGTCCAAGTTCAAGCCCCAATTTTAATAGCTTTGAGACTTGTTTGATGAGGTGTTATTTAGTCCTTGTTCAATATGGGCTTTTGAGATTAATATAAAATAACCGAATATCTCATCATCAATATACTCTTTATTCATTAAATTATAACCATAAGACTAATGTCCTTTTACCCAACTAACCGAGTTTTCAATAGCCTCACACCCCTGCCAGAGATTATTTTCAAAAAAGAAAATGTTAATCGTCTTAGATAGTAAAAGGGTTATTTATCTGCAGGTATGTATTGGCTACATTCTGCTATCTTCAGTTTTACCCGCCTCCATACCATGTTGAAGGTATGTCTAATCAGGGTTGTTGTGCTACCACATAAGTATTCACAACTAAAACAGAGCATTTTTTTCGTGAATATATTATCATCCCATTACAGGTTCGGGTTCTTATGCCTACTCCAAAATGAGGGAGGAATCACGCAGTCCTAATCGCTCAGTCAGTAGTGTTTTAACACAAAATGAAAATGAAGTATCGGGAAATACTCTAGTTGAAGATGATCATCACCATAATTTCTTAGGGATGGGTTTATCGGGAAATTCTAGTTTGGCAGTTGATACCTTAGAACAGGGAATAATGTATAGTTAGTTATATACGTGCATTATTTGATGGTCAATTGATAGCCAACTGTTTTTTATTGTTTTTTGTTCATTGAATCGTAGCGATGGCAGGAATTCACAGCCGCTTCACATCAATGGAGGCCAAGAGATCCAAAACAGATGAACTCGGTGGTAGTTAGGTTAACATATGGTTTTTATAGTTAGCCAGAGTTATTAGTTTATCTATGAAGCATGTTAATATATTTCTATGGGTAATTATTTTATCCAGCATTTATTTTATTATTTATTATTTATTATTCATAATTCAAATCAAATTGTTAGGTGTTCAAATTAGATTTTAAGATTAGGACACTATTTTATTGGACAAGACATGGTTCAATTATTACTATTGTTAATGAATGGTATAATGACAATATTAATATACTTTTTGATAATCTTAATTATACTCACATGTCATAATATATAAACAAATTTTGTTTTAATACTCTTATAGGTAATAGTTTATAAAAAAAATAATTTAATTTCATTGATTCGAACTTGCATCTTAAAAACTAAATAATATTATTAAAAATTTGGCAACAAAAATTTTGGTTAAATTTAACAAGTTATCAGAAATTGAGAAATATTGAAATAATATTTTTTTCTTATACAAAGTATGATAATTTTTTTTTGATTAGTTGATATGGAAATAAAGGAATTTGAGGTAATTGTAAAGACAAAAGGTAATGACTTTAGTTCAAATATCTTCAAGTGCTTCATTACAAACATTATTTATCATATTTTGGATGGAGAGGAACGCATAAAAATTATCAAGGGTTCGAAATGATGTGAATGTGAAGACGAATTCTCACTTGTGAACGAAATTGGTTGATTTGTCAAAGACGAAATATTGCATATGAGAAATTTACTCTTACTTATGATTTCAAGGCACTCTAAGTTTCATTGATTGCTTCCTTCAATTTTGTTCTCATTCTGGTTGTTTTTTTTTGTTTTCATCTTGTTGATTCATTCATTTTTGACAAAAAAAACTGTTTTCCCACCTAAATCATGAGCTCTTAAAATTCTTCACCCTTTTCGGGTCTTTTTATTTAATGACATTATGTCGTTTTATAAAAAAATTAAGATAACAAAGTCATATGAGAAAATATTTTCAATCTAAAAAAGATGGTGAAATTATTATAAGAAGTTAAAGATTAATCAAATAAAATATTGTTGATCAAACACTAAATTTTATGGATTGGTTAGTTAGTTAACTTGCTAATCCGAAAAATTTTTCTCAAAATTTTGATTCGGTCTTTGTGTTTGATTTTGTAGAATTTAAGATAGTGGTGAGTCGCTTCTTCAGTTTCGTTAGAAAGCTTATCTCGTGGTATTTTCTCAGTAAAATCTGCTAATGAATAAACATGGGAGTATTTTAATTAATAACATCAACAAGATATATTTATCGAAATTGGTAACAGGTTAATTTGTTTATTTGGGAGAGATTTATAACCTTATTGGATAGTTTACTCTCTTGGAACGGCATGAAGAATATGAATCATCATCGTCATCATCTGCCCATTAGAGAAAAACGTCAATGAAAATTAACTTTGTGTGTTTGAGAAGGGGTCATCTACCATCACTCTTTAGGAGCTTCTTTGATTCAAAGTAGGAAAAAAATGGGGTTAAAATATAAATACAAACCCATTCAGGATAATTTTAACAAATTAATATTAGTATCCATTCCGGCACAATATGAGGCGGGGTGGGCATCAGATTTGCTTGATATACTTTCATCTAAAGATGTATACACAGGGAATTAAAATCATAGAGATATCAGTAACGATCACTATGTATGTGGTTGGTAATAATAACTCATATACCGACAATTTTGTTCTAGTTGGTGTTGATATGCTAAATGACGACGATTTTTGTTATGGTCAACATATATAGTCGGTATTGAGTTCTTTTTACTAGAATCGAATAAGAAAACATACACTAGTAAACGATTGAAAATTGCCTTAGAGAAGAAATTAAGGAAAAGAAAAATAACAAAAAAATAAGTCAAACAAAAATAATTACGATATTTCACTATTTTAACCCAGCTACAGTAGTTTTGGTATTCATTTGAAGTCATTATTTACTAATAACTTTAATTGTTTTACTATTTTAGTATTCAATTTCAATGTCAACCACGGTTATAGTATCAATTCCACAATATTGTAATCAAAGTTTGATCATGGATACTAACACTTCATTTACTGTACTGTTGTAGTCTCAACTTTCTCAAATAGGCTTAACTACGTGCGAATGTGAAAGACATTCACTTGACTTTTATCAATACTGAATTTATCTAAAGAGTTCTACAAACATTGACTAGTAGTTAAGTCTAGGGGTGTAAAAGAGCCGAGCCGGGCTTGAACTAGCCCTGGCTCGAGTTCGACTTGACTCGATTTTTATTGGCTCGGCTCGAGCTCGATCGAGATTTTAATATTAAGTTTGAACTCGGCTCGATCAAATAACCATAGGCTCGAGTTCGGCTTGATAGGCCCGATAAGCTCGAAGCTCGAATTTAAATATATCCCCTCCATTGATCTTGGTTTTACTTCATTGCATTCATTCTTTCGTGCTTCTTTAGGTTAAAAATATCTTATATTAAAAACATATAAATCACCATTCATAAATCACTAGCTCACAAAAATAATATTTCATATCCTTAGTTATATTTTAATAAAAAAAGACAACAATAAATCAAAATATAGCTCATAAAACATAAAATTTCAGCAGCATGCGTCATGCGTGTTCATCTCAAATTTCAGCAATATGCTCAAATAATAATATAATAATTACACTAGAAAAACAAATTAAACAAATTAGAAATAACTAAAATATAATTTACCTTAAGAGTTGGATATTAAAAGAATAATTTCTTGATAAGTTTTTTCCTTCTGTAAAAAGAAATAATCATATAAGTGATTAAAATTTATTTTCTAATTTAGATAACTAATAATGAAACTTAACGTACCTTATTTGATCCCTACAATATGTTAAAATCATTCCAAACTTCCGAAGTTTTTTTCCTTTTCTTTGTTTGGAACCCCTTATCATGTTTTTCTTCGTCATTTTCTTGTGTGTCTTGTTGGGTGTAGTTAGGAAGAACCTCATTACTTTCAACTACACCGATATTTATATTAAGTGGAATTGATGTCTCTTCCATAGACATATATTAATATATTAAGAGATAAATAAATAAAATCAAAACAAACACAATGAAGTTCACAGTAGGAGCTTCACTAGACTCAATGTAGGCAAGATTGTATTGTCGACAAGATAGTAGGCAAGATTGTATTGTCGACCATTCACAGTGAAGTTCACAGTAGGAGCTTCACCATACTCAATGTCGTCAAAAATTGGTGACCTGTCTAATACATTAATATCGTTCAATGTTCCGGGTATGCCAAAAAAAGCATGCCATATCCACAAATCATAAGATGCCACTGCCTCGAGGATAAATTTTTCTGTGCCCTTGTGTCCATTAGTAAACTGCCCTTGCCAAGCCTTAGGACAATTCTTCCAATCCCAGTGCATGCAATCAATACTTCTAATCATTCTAGGAAAATCGCGCTCTTGTCCAACTTGGAGTAACCTCTACAAGTCTTCCCCATTTGGTCGTCTTAAGTATTCATCTTGAAACAAGGCAATTATTGTTTCGCAAAAAATACGAGTGCACTCAAGTGTAGTGGTTTCTCCAATTTTTACATATTCATCACAAGCATCCCCGGCTACTCCATATGCACTCAACTGTACACTTCTGGATCAGTGTCAATCCAAGCTTTCCTACATTATTCCGCCTTTGGGTGAAGTAATGGTTGTAATTTGTTACGGCTTCTACAATTCGGAGAAACAATTGCCTTCTCATACAAAATCTACGTCTAAATTGCATTTCAATACAAGTGCATGGCTCATCGAAATAGTCGGCCATGAGCCTCTGATGGGCAGTTCCATGGTCCATGTTTATAGAATTTCTTTTACGTGATCGATTGTTTCGCCTTTGAAGCTCTTCGAGAAGTTCTTTTTGCCTTTTGAGTAAAGATTCCTCCAACTCCCATTGTTGATGAATCTCTTCGAGATTGAAAGGGTCTGGGGGAATATCCATATGATGATATGAAGAAAGGTGATACAAACAAGGATGATAATATGGTGGAAAATTTCAAAAAAAAATTAGTGTCCAAATGACACAAACCAAGTCTCTATTTATAGATCTCGGAAAATAAAAAATAATGATATATATATTTTTTTTGATCAGTTATTATGAAAAAGTGTATTTAAAAAAGAAAACAAAAACAAAAAAGTAACCACCAACGCTGCCACCTGGCACGCTGTGATTGGGCCACATCAAATTTGGTCCCGTATCAAAATTTGATACCCATATTTTAACACTTAATTTTGATACTCTGCTGCACCATTTGATATTATTTTAACACCCATTTGATATCTTATTTGACACCCTGTTGTGGATAGTCTAAATATTACTCTAGTATATCTTGATATACCAAAATATTGAAAATCTCATTCCTTTTTTTGTACCAATAACTTTGGTATCGGTATAATAAACAAAAAGCCCATAAATAGTCTTATGGGTGTTTTAAATTTTCATTAAAAAATAAAATATAATAAAAAAATGATTAGGCTCGAAAAAACTCGACGAGCCATCAAGCGAGTCTTACCTAAGCTCGAATTCGGCTCGAATATTAAACGAACTGGCTCGAGCTCGGCTCAAATTCAATTTTGACCGAACTCGAATCGAGCTTTGACCGAGCGGTTCACGAGCGGCTCGTCTCATTTACATCCCTAGTTAAGTCTCAATTATGTAAAGAGTTATACAAGTATTATAGTTTTTATATTTCACTTGTATTAATATATTTAACCCATTTTGTTCTTGTCTTCTTTTTATTATTTTTATTTAAAATGTTTTTAATATTAGTGACTGAATCTAAAAACAAAAAGACATAGTGCTCTTATTGTTAAATAAATATTATAATTATAAGAATGCCTATAAATTCTATTTAATATATTAAAATATTCTTATTGTTAAATAAATATTATAACTGTTATAATAAGTGTTGAATTATAAGTAAACTAAAGATTATCTTGAAATTCAACATTATAATAAATTTTGAATTATAAATATTATAATAAGTGTTTTCTATACCGCAAATATCATGTAAAACGCTATTTACATGATTTTAAATAAACTTCAAACCAACGTTTCACGCGAATCTGTGAATTGTTTGACAGTAGAGCGTTGTACAACAAATATCGTGTAAATCACATTACAAAAAAACTGTTGTAAAACAACTCTCTTGTAAAACGCTAACTATCGTGTAAAGCGCGTTTTACAAGAGAGCAATATATAATCGTTATCGTGTAAAACATAAAGCTGAATTATTTGATTGAAAAGTTAGGATAATTTATTATTTGTTATTTGATTAAAAATTGTATTATACATACAGTGTTCACTCTCTCTATGCAAAGTTAAATAATCTCATTTGAAGGTAAGTATAATCTTTCTTTTTTAACTTTGATTTAATTATTTCTTTAAATATTTTTAATAAGTTTTATTTAAAGAGTATTTTTGTAATAAAAATATTATAAATTTAAAGAGAAACTATATGTAATTTTTTTAATAAAATTATTCCACATAACCATTGACATGCTTTCATTAGTTTATATTAATGTAGATTTTTAAGTATTAAATATTTTTTTATTAATTAATATTATTAAAAAATAAACTAAAATAATAACATAATTAAATAATTAGTATATATTTATTTATATACAATCCATTAATAATATTATAAATTAAAATAGTGAAAATTCATATTACAATAAAAATATAATTATTATAATATTTAAGAATATTAAATAAACCCAGAGATAAGAGTTCATATTAACCTTTTAAAATTCAAAAATTCAAAAATTCAAAATAATAAAATAATAATATTAATAATAAAATAATATAAAATATTAAGAAAAAAATGATAATAGTAAACAAAAAATAACAAAGAATAAATAAAGTTAATATTATCATTTTAATTAAAATATTAGAAGACAAAATTAATTTTTCATTTTTATAATACTTATCATAATACTTCTATCAAACATATTTATATACAATTTTTTTTTTATATAGTTATACTTTATTTATAACCTAGTTTACAAGATAAAAACGTTACAAATTTGATTTTCACTCAAATATTTTAGTGTGGGAGGAGAGAAGGGATGAATGTGAATAGTGATAAATTTTATAATATACAATAACTTTCAATTTAATATCATCAACAAACACTCTAAAATTAAACATAAAAAATGTTTAAAATTGTTTGATGTGCTTTGACAAGTTTTTCTTGGTTGCTATTTTCCATCAAACTATTATATATAGGGAGCCTAATTTTATTAAATTGTTTTTATTTAAACAATTCCTCTTTCTTTAAATGAAAAAAATATCTCAATTGAATTCAAAAGTCACTTATGGAGAAGGGGAAAGACGTGGGTGGAAGAAGTTAAGGTTAAAATAAATAAATAAGTCACTTATGGAAGTCACTTAATTTGATTGGTTTGTTAATACTTTGGGCTTGGACTGCCTACAGTTTGCTCTAAGTGGCTTGCCAGTTCGCTCTAAGTGGCAGGGCGGTTACTTTTTCTTTTTCGATAATATATATTAATTTTGATATATATATTTGAGAGTAAATTGATACTTAGGTCGGATTGTGGGTTGACCCTGCCCATAAATTTAAAACGATTAAAAATAAAATAAAAAATACTATACGTATGTTTCGAACTTGCAACCTAACAAAAAAACAAGTTCAAGTTTTAACTAACTAATATATATATATATATATATATATATATATATATATATATATATATATATATATATATATAATGATACTTAATTTTTAAAGTGTTCGGATTGTCGGATCGAGAGTTATGGTTAATTTGGATATATATATGTAAGAGTAAATGCATACTTTGGTCGGAAATTTGGTGTTATGAATGATATTAAAAATGATATGTTAACACGTTATTGGACTTAAATCTAATAGGAGACAGAATTTTCATTTTCCATGTCGAATCACGTGTTGTCACATCATTCTCGACACCATTCATGACACCAAATTCCCGCTCTACTCTAATTTTAAATACATATTTGCTCTCTTCTTTTATAATCAGTTATAAATAAAGTCACTTACTCAAAATTATATGCCCATATAAGTTTAATTCAAAAATTAAAATAAATTATAAATATTATAAGTATATTTAAACAAATAAATAATATAATTAATAATAAAAAACAACAAAATACTTTTCATGTACTTAAAAATTAAATTAAAATATATGTTGTTATAGAGAAATCATATTTAAATAAAATAAATAATAATTATGTTAAAAATAATAAATTTTAAAATAATAATTTTATTTAAATTTTATGTATTTTAAATTTTAATTATATTTGATTAAATAGAAAAACATATTAAATATAATGAAAAATAAGTTTTTAATAATTTAAATGCAAATATCGATTCCTTCAGCATCACTAAAATAAGGCTAATTACAAAACAAGAAAAAATATAAAAGACAAAGTCACACTTATCGATGTAAACAGGGGAATAAAATCTACAATCATTCTCTTTGCATCATATATAATACATCATAAGTCTTGAATCATTGGCTTGGAATCCTCCAGGCAACAGATGAAATCAAAATTCAGAATCAAAATTCAGAATCAGAAAGTTGAAATTAGTGAATAAAATTTTGATTATCAATAAATTGCATATCGTAACAACAACTTTCATTGCATTGGCATTAAGTGATGTTTTTCCTATCCCATCAATATTTACATACAAATATCATAAGAGAATATATGACATGAATGGTAAGATATTTGTTTGTCTACAATGATACATATGTAATAACATTAACAACAAAATATATATATATATATATATATATTTGAGAATAATTATTTTGTATTCCTAAAACAAGATAAGGTTACTCATAGTTTATAGTAGTGGTCGAATAAAGGTAAAATAATGAAATAACACCTTCGGTTAAAAAATTTATTTTGTCGTTTAAGATACGTTTGAAAGCCATAGCCAATACTCCATCACCATGATAGTTCGACATCCACGCCTTTGAGAATTGAGAACTTTTTAGAACATCAATATGTCATGTTAAGAAACATATGATATAACCACAAATAGTCAGTAGTATTTGAATTAGATAATAAAATTACCCTGGATACAGACTGGTCCTTGAATATGAAGGAATGACTATGAATAACAAGGTTCTACTACTTTGAAGACGATTAACTTTGTGTCCACAACGATGTTGACCGAGATATCTACGCGCGGAACCAGAAAGTTTGCAGGCGAAGAAATCACTCTTTACGTAGAGCTTCACGACAACTACTTTTTGAAGCCTAAATTGTCACTTAACCATATCGAGCTACTATATTACTTCGTTTCTAGTTAGATTCAAAATTTTAAGTATTTTATGTAAAAAAATAAATATTATTTTATGTATTTAAAATTTAATCTAAAAAATATTATTATTATATATAAAAAATAATTAAAGAAATTCTTTTATAAAATAAAAAAATACAAAATTTTAATACAAATTTAAATTTAATGAAAATAAGTTTAAAATTTAAATTATATTTGATTAAATAGAAAAAATATAATTTTAATACAAATTTAATGTAAATACGACTTTAAATAAGAGTTTTTTAATTAAAAATTAAATTAAATATTTAATTTAAAATATTTTTAATGAATTAATGATTAATATAAGTTTAATTGAAAACTTAAAATTTATTATAAATATTATAAGAATATTTAAACAAAATAAATAATATACTTAATAATAAAAAACTAAAAAATATTTTTCATTTATTTAAAAATTAAATTAAAATATATTTTTTTATAGGGAAATCATATTTATATAAAATAAATAATAATTATGTTAAAAATAATAAAATTTAAAGTAATAATTTTGATTTAAATTTTAGGTATTTTAAATATTTATTATATTTGATTAAGTAGAAAAACATATTAAATATAATGCAAAATAAGGTTTTAATAATTTAAATGCAAATTTAAATTTTATGAAAATAAGTTTAATTAAAAAATTAAATTTAAATAATATTTGATTAAAAAAATGAAATCTTACTAAATTTAATGAAAATAATTTAATACTAAATATAAATAGCTTATTTATAAAATTAACAATAGAATATAAAATTTAATTTAAAAGGTAAATTTAAACCTTATAAGAATATATAAATATATATATTAATTTTATTATAAGAAATATATATGTAAAATAATAAATAATATTTTATGTATTTAAAATTTACACTAAATTTATAATTTGTTATTCAAACAATTATATATAAAAGATTAAGAAAAAAAGCGGAAAAAATTATAATTATACCTAATTAAATTCATTTTGGAATTCAGACTATAGAGGTGAAACCAAATTCTTGACAAATATCGACAACTCCTTCCGTCGATCCAAGATCTTCAAATTCCTGTAAAAGATCGATTTTTTCGGCATTACTGAAATAAGGCCAATTACAAAACAAGAAAAAACACAAAAAAACAAAGTCACACTTATTAATGTAAACAGGGGTTTAAGATTCAAGCATAAAAAAAATAAAGTTACATCTAAAAATAGACTAAAATCATTTATACCTTTATTAGCTTTCCCAAGAATAAGTGGAATAAAATCTATAATCATTCTCTTTACACCATATATAATACATTCTTCAACCAATTCATAAATCTTGAATCATTAGCTTGGAATCCTCCAGATGAAATCAAAATTCAGAATCAGAAAGTTGATATCAGTGAAGAAAATTTTGATTATCCATAAATTGCATACCGCACCAACAACTTTCATTGCATCGGCATTAAGTGATGTTATTCCTATCCCATCGAATTGTAAGATATTTGTTTGTGTACTATGATCCATATGTGATGACATTAACAACCATATATATATAAGAGAAACAAATATTTTGTATTCCTTAAACAAGATAATGTTACTCATAATTTATATAAGTGGTCGAATGAAAGGTAAAACAAGGAAATTACATCTTTGGTAAAAAAAATTCATTTTGTCGTTTAGGATTCATTTGAAAGGTAAAATAAGGAAATAATACCTTCGGTAATTTTTTTCGTTTTGTCGTTTAGGATTCTTTTGAAAGCCATAGGCAATACTCCGTCACCATGATAGTTCGACATCCACGACTTTGAGAATTGAGAACCTTTTAAAACATCAATATGTCATGTTACCACAAATAGTTAGTAGAATTTGAATTAGATAATAAAATTATCTTGGATACAGACTTGTCCTTGAATATGACGGAATGACTATGAATAACAAGGTTCTACTACATTGAAGACGATTAAATTTGTGTCCGCGACGATGTTGACGAAGATATCAACTCGCAAAACCGAAAAAATTTGCAGGCAAAGAGATCACTCTTTACGTAGAGTTTGACAACAACTATTTTTTAAGCCTAAGTTGTCCCTTAACAATATCGAGCTACTGTATTACTTTGTTTCCAGTTAGATTCAAAATTTTAAGTATTTTATTTAAAAAAATAAATATTATTTTATGTATTTAAAATTTATTCTAAAATTATATTTTTTTAAATAAAAAAATTCAAAATTTAATACAAATTTAAATTTAATGAAAATAAGTTTAAAATGTAAAATTTAAATTATATTTGATTAAATAAAATATATACAATTTTAATAAGTTTAATACAAATTTAAATTTAAATAATTTTAATGTAAAATTTAAAATATATTTCATTAAATAGAAAAAATAAAATTTTAATAATTAAAATACAAATTTAATGTAAATATGCTTTAATTTATAGTTTAAAATTAGTTATAAATATTATTAAAAAAATATTCTAAATATAAGAAATATATAATTAAAAATTAAATAATATTTTTTATTGATAAATTATATTTATATAAAATATAATTATGTTAAAATAATAAAAATTAAATAAGAGTTTTTTAATTCAAAATTTAATTTAATATTTAATGCCAAATATAATTTTTTTATGAATTAATTATTAATATAAGTTTAATTCTAAACATAAAATATTATAAGTATAATTAAAAAAAATAAAAAATACTTTTTTATGTATTTAAAAATTAAATTAAAATACATTTTATTATAGAGAAATCATATTTATATAAAATAAATAATAATTATGTAAAAATCATAAAATTTGATAGGATCGGCTTTATCGTTAAAGACGGGGGTCTGGCTAAGGATGAAGGCTTATGAAAAACGGTTTGAAAGAAATCCTGTTAGGGATTTAATTCACTTTCTATTCTACGCAAACTTGTGTAAACACTTGAAACAGATTCAAGGCGAAATTATTTACTTGGGTTTGAAGCACAAGACAAAGTATGAAAAGATGACAGAAAATGAAGAACACAACAGTTTGTTTATGAATGTTCGGAGAAACTCTCCTACGTCACCCCTTCTTCCAACCACCGGAAGGATTCACTATATGATAAGAATCAAATACAGTTTACACACACACTTAGCTCACTATTGAACATAACACTTTCTGTTCAATTACAAGAGGATGAAGAATATCACTCAGCTAATGATGTTTTGATTCTAGATCTCTCTCTCGATTCACACACAGTAAATTCAGAAAGAAGCTTCAAGAATGAGTTCAGTAAGCAAGATGATTGAGTAGTCTCTCTGCAAAATCAGAATGCTTGGTTGTTCGTAAGGTTTCGCGTGTATGTGAGGTAAGGTGGTTTGTCCGTTTCTCTAAGGATTGGTTAAATACTGATCAGAAACTAACGGTCGAATCTTCAAGAATGATACATGGAGCTCTTCTATTGGAAAGCCTCCATTGTACACAGCAGGTTCTGAGCACAAGGATCGTGGCCGTACCGAACTGGTAGTGCGCCGAATATTCCATCAGGGATGTACCTGCAAAACGGGTAATGTCAGGAAAATTTTCTTACGTGTCATTCCTTGATTGGATGCATATAGCTGTTGTACTAATCTTCACAGGAAAGTGGAGCAGGAGTAGGGTACAACTATAGCACGTGGGTAGGAGAAATGCTTGATTAAAGCGTACTGCTTGAATCAGAGTATTAGACATATTTCAGTTAGACGGATCAGTCTAATGAAATAAGTCAACTCATTCTGATGAAAAACGTCTATTAGACCGACTGGTCTAATATAATTAGACTCGTGTCTAATATATATAACTATTAGACGGGTACATCTAACTCAACTGAGTTAGACTACCACATCTATTTCCGGTTCTACTTCAGACTTATCTGAAGGAGTTAGACCCACGTCTAACTTTCACTAATTAGACAATCCGTCTAATTATAATAACCATTAGACGGGTACGTCTAACTCCACTGAGTTAGACTACCACGTCTAATTCCGGTTCTACTTCAGACTTATCTGAAGGAGTTAGACCTACGTCTAACTTTCACTAATTAGACAATCATCTTATAATAATAACCATTAGACGGGTACGTCTAACTCCACTGAGTTAGACTACCACGTCTAATTCGGTTCTACTTCAGACTTATCTGAATGAGTTGGACCTACGTCTAACTTTCATTAATTAGACAATTCGTCTAATTATTTATATTTATTAGACTTACACGTCTAATTCCGTGTATTCATTAGACTACCCGTCTAATTCTTTACACGTCTATTAGACTTACACGTCTAACTCCGATGAGTTAGACTGTACGTCTAATTCTATTAGACTTACGTCTAATTCCGTGTATTCATTAGACTACCCGTCTAATTCTTTACACGTCTATTAGACTTACACGTCTAACTCCGATTAGTTAGACTGTACGTCTAATTATATTAGACTCACGTCTAATTCATGCGTCTATTAGACTGCCCCCGTCTAACTTCGATGAGTTAAACTGAGCGTCTAATTTCATTAGACTTGCGTCTAACTTAATGCGAATGGAGATCAAAATCGGTCTAATGACCCTCATTAGAACCAAGTCTAAAGACATGTTTGTCTTAGTACACCTGTATCAAAACTTATAAATTATTTCATCATCAAAATATCAGGGGATAAATTATTTCAACGCTTAGTCAAAATAAATTGACCCAACAATTTCCCCCTTTTTGATGAAGAAATTGCAAACCTGTATACAAATAACACAACATGCATTCATCCAATAAATAAACAACCAACTTGTTCACTTACACCAATCATTCAAAAGAACTAGTATTCGAAAAACGTATCAAAAACCATGTTCAGTAAAGTTAAGCAGAGTAAAAGAAGAGAGATCATTGTTCTTCCCTTTTTACTCGAGGATCGGTTGGACTCATTTCTTGTCCGGGAAGCATGTTCATGAAGTGAGGATAGCCGCGACCGCCACGACCTCCTGCATTCGATCTACCTCCACGCTCAGCAACAATGCCACGTCCACCTTGATCAATATCAGACAGCCTACTTCGGCCGCCACCATTTCTTCCACCGCGTTCAGAACCACTTCGGCCACCGCCTCTCTTGATTGGCCGAGGATTGTCATCAGAATAGATGGCCCGCCTGGATCTTATTCCGGTTGCTACGCCATCGTTCCTCCTGCTATACTCCGCTTGAACTGGTTGAGGTTGAGCACTTTCATCATTACGTAAGGCATCTTCCTTGGCTTGAAATTTCCTGGCAAGGTTCTCGGTAAAGGCTTGTCGTTCATTGTCGTTTCGGTTCATGCAACCCTGCATTTCCACCAGCTGATTCTTCACCAAAGCGAATTCATCTAAGGTTTCCTTGTGGCGTTCGTCATTGATGTGCCTCTCAATGTCGAATAGTTCAGATTGACGGATGAAGCATTCTTGCTCAAACTTTCCAAACTTCACATTAGAGACATGAGTCTCATAGGTGTTCAACTTCAGGGTCTTATTCAACTCAGATAGGATATTGAACATTTTATCAAAATTCGCTCTTTCCTCTTCCCTGAGATCATTGTCTTCTGTATTGTCGAAAGCATAGACCTCATAGATCTTAACATATTATTTCCTCCAGCGGATGGACCTTCGTGAGAAGACACTTCTTCAGATTCTGCAGCCATACTTTGAATATGCTCAAAGTTTGTATGAACCTGCAAGGATTTCTCTAGCTGATGAACTTCAGCATCCTTATCAGCTTTCTTTTGTACCTCTTCGTCGTCAATTTCTTCTTGTGCCCTTTCGAATCTTTCGAGCAAACTTCTAGCATAGTGACGGGGATTGGTTATATTTTCGTGAACACTTCCCACAGCACCTTTAGGAAATAAGTCGATCTTAACAAATTTGGGTTGCTCATCCTGTTCCACCTCAGACGAGGAACCTTCTTCTTCATCACCTTTTTCCTTAGAGGGTTCCCCCTCAGTTCTTGCAGTTTCAGGCTGAGTGGCCTCAGCCAGTATTTCTTGAACATTCTCTGTTCTCACAACAGGGGTTATAATCACGTCTTCTTCAGAAGGAGCTTTCGAAGCCTCCTCAACTACATCTTCCAAGATTGCTTCTTCAACATTTATTACAGGAGCTTAATCAGGCTCTTGAACATTCACTATTGCTTCATCTTCATTGGGAAGCTCTTGAACAGGGTGATCTTGAATACGTCTCTCTTCGGCAGATCGAGTCCCGAATTCGATCAGGAGAGCAACATCTGATTCATCAGCATTTGAAATATCCATGGCCTCTTCTTTGTTGAGCGGTTCTGCGCCAGAGCAATCGGCGCCATGAATGTATCTGGATGCGGCAGAGACATACCCTTCCATGATATCATTCAACTTCTTCAACACTTTGGCTTCAACAACCGCTCCTCTTGCGTCAGGGTTGAAGTTTGCTTTTCTGGCTTCATAAATTGGGAATAGAGTTTTCCCAAGAATGCAAGCTTCCACCAACTCTCTTTTGTTCAAAGCTTCAGCCACATCTGAAGTTCTTGCCCACTTCAGGACCTTCTTCTCGTTTGCCACTCTCTTCTTCCATTCTTTTGTTATGGCAGCATTGGACAGAGAGCCATTATAGTTAGAGGACAACCTCTCAGTACACCAAGAATCATAGATCTCTAATTTCTCAGCCGAAAGGACCTTCACTTGATCCAGAATGAGATCAATAATACCTATTGCTTCAGACACCTTCTCAGGGGCTTGAATACTTTCTTATATCCATTAACATGGATTTTGGAACCATCAGTAGAGAAGGAAGTCTTCATTTCCTCCATGACCTCAGAAGAGAGCACCAAATCGAACAGATGACCCTCCGTTGGGAGTTCAAAGAACTCCGCATACACTGCTTCGTCAAATAAAATCTCCTTTCCATTGACGGTTGCTACGATGGAATCATCCACCATAACCGCCGTTTTGAAAAACTCACGAACTTCATCTTCATAGAAGATGAACGGTCCGCCCAGATACTTCCTCAACCCAGAATATTCTAGGGTTTGGAACATCTTCACCACCTCCGGCTGATCGAAGGTGTACACAGATGGAAAGTCCACCTGCAAAGTACAGTGACCAAGCGTGATTTTCTTCACCATTTTGAGAGAATATGAATCGATATGATATTTCAGAGAGTTTTAGTGAGAGAGATGCAAGAAAACTAGGGTTCTTAGGAATTTCAAGAGATTGCAAGTTTTCAAAATCATGCAGGATTATCCTTATATAGATGAAAGATGGAAATACTGAATAACCGTCTATTCTAGGGGTATGGTCCATTAATAAATGTTAGACAACCTTTTTCAAGAAGTAATCATTAAAAACGAGGGTATATTAGTCATTTTCTTTAAACTTGATAGACACGTGTCTTCATGTTATTAAGAGATGATTGTTCGATATTTTGAGCGGGAAAAGTAGATAACTCTCAGCGTGTGACAACTGTCCCTGATTAGTCTAATCGGCATGGAGTTAGACATTTTTCTTACTTCACAGATAACACAGCGTCTATTAGACGGATGAGTGTATTAGACGCATACGTCTAATTCCGTGTTTATAGCAAATCCGTCTAATGTTTATTAGACGTGTACGTCTAATTCCGCATGAACACCATGTGTTAGACGTGAGCATCCTTTTGCTCAAGACGTAAAAACGTCTAACGTCTATTAGACGTGTCCGTCTAATTGCGTGGATATAAAATCCCAACATATAGACTTAGATGTATAGACTGTGAATAAAAATACGTCTAAGTACATGCTTTTTCTCTTAGACACCCTTGTCTATTTAGACCGATTAAGGATATTCGTCTAGAGAATATCTTTAATTCTAAAGAAAATTTTCTTCTCAAAAATGAATATGGACAAAAGAGTTTTATAAACAATTTTTGTGGTCCAAAGACCAAAAATAATTTTAACAAATAAAGACAATTATTCTTCCAAAATGGCGAATGCCATTGTTGATCTTCCAAGCTGTGCACTCAGATGAGTACTCTTCTAGCTTCTTCCCTGCTATCCTCCTGCATCACCTACAAAATAAACTATTTACAAATCTTGGTACCCATACTCAATTGGGTCCTCGATCAATTAGTCCCTTAGAATCCATATTTGAGTTATTTTGATGGATTTCCCATTTTGTGTTGTGATTAATGCATATGATTTTGACTTAGCAGATGACTTCCTGCTAGCCACTGATCCGTTGACTTTTGAAGAAGGTTTTCTTTTAAAACTCCTTGAGTTAGAGTCAGGTTTTAATTTACCATACTTATTTGTCTTTTCAAGCTTATTTTTAAGCCAGCTAACAGTTGGTGGAACATAAACTATTTCATTTTTAAAAGAAACTTCTTCATGAATAGGATCAGATTCAATGTCAGTCATACTTCCTTTGACAAAACTTATTGTCTTAAGTTTGTCATTTGGCTTTGACTTTTTGCAGGATAGGTTAGGATCATTGCTATCGAATCCCAATCCGGACCTAGATCCAGCAGGTTTTAACATGCTGATCTGGTATTTGACAGCGTCACCAGACCTTGTCCATGCACAGACAACATAGTTAAGCCTTTTGTTTTCAGATGAAAGAGTTTGAATCCGTTCCTTGAGCATTTCGTTTTCAGATGAGATTTCTTCAATTTTCTTTTCAAAAATAAGTGACTCTTCCTCTTTGAACCGATTTGGTTCTTTAAATCTGATGAAGATTTAATTTCATTTAGAGATTCTGCTAGCTTTCTGTACTCGATGACCATTTCATCTAGTGCAGCTACCAGTTGTTCCCTTGAAACTTTTCGGAGAAGAAATCAAATACCTCAGTTTCCTGAGTTCCTTCCTCATCTTCTCTGGCCATGAAGCAAGCCACGTCTTCTTCATCACTTTCACTGGATGAGAAGTACGAGCCACGGCTGCTTCCTCTGCTCTTTCCGTCACCGGCCATAAGAGCCTTCAGCTGTTTTCCATCTTCCTTAGCATCTTCACGCTTTGGCTTCCGACATTCCGATGCGTAATGACCTTTAATACCACAGTTAAAACAAGTAACATTAGCTTTAGATTTTCTATTATCGTTAAAATTTGAAGAGTTTGAGTTAGAGTTGCTATTCTTCATGAAGTCGCCAAACTTCTTCACAAAGAGAGACATGGCATCACTGCTCAGCTGCTGAGCTGCCATCTTCATGTCTGGAGCAGTTGGTGGCTCTTCAGCAGTCACCAACGCCTTGGCAATGATAACGGACGAGGGTTGATCTTCTTCCATCTTACAGTTCAGCTCGAACTCGTAGGCCTTGAGGTCAACGAAGAGATCAAAGAGAGAGATCTTGTTCAAATCCTTGGATTCTCTCATCGCCATAGTCTTTATGTCCCATTCCCTTGGAAGAGCATGCATGACCTTGATAGCAAGCTCCCAGTTGCTATAGGTCTTGCCTAGGATGGACAGAGAGGAGACGATCTTGCTGAATCTGGTGTCGAAATAGTTCATTGTTTCACCAGGACGCATTTTGAAGCTGTCGAACTGTTGAGTGGTAACCATGATCTTGTTTTCCTTGGTTTGCTCGTTGCCCTCACACAGTTGAGTGAGTCTGTTCTAGACCTCTTTGATAGTGTCACATTCGATGATATAGTTGAACATGCTGTCATCGAGAGATCTGTACAGAACATCAAGAGCCATGTTGTTGAGGTTGTTATGCCTCTTTTCATCAGCAGTCCAGTCGGCCTTCTCCTTTTCAATCTTGATAGGACCTTCTATGACAACACTCCACATGTCATCATGAAGAGAAGAGAGATGGGCACGGACTCTTTTCTTCCAAACAATGTAGTTTTCGCGAGAGAAAGTTGGAATGGCTGTAGCACTAGCATCTCTGGGTATGTTCGACATTTTTCAGGAAAGGCTTGAGAATAGAAACAGGGCTCTGATACCAATTGATAGGATCGACTTTATCGTTAGAGACAGGGGTCTTGCTAAGGATGAAGGCTTATGAAAAACGGTTTGAAAGAAATCCTGTTAGGGATTTAATTCACTTTCTATTCTACGCAAACTTGTGTAAACACTTGAAACAGATTCAAAGCGGAATTGTTTACTTGGGTTTGAAGCACAAGACAAAGTATGAAAAGATGACAGAAAATGAAGAACACAGCAGTTTGTTTATGGATGTTCGGAGAAACTCTCCTACGTCACCCCTTCTTCCAACCACCGGAATGATTCACTATATGATAAGATTCAAATACAGTTTACACACACTTAGCTCACTATTGAACATAACACTTTCTGTTCAATTACAAGAGGATGAAGAATATCACTCAACTAATGGTGTTTTGATTTCAGCTCTCTCTCTCTATTCACACACAGTACAATCAGAAAGAAGCTTCAAGAATGAGTTCAGTAAGCAAGATGATTGAGTAGTCTCTCTGCAAAATCAGAATGCTTGGTTGTTCGTAAGGTTTCGCGTGTATGTGAGGTAAGGTGGTTCGTCCGTTGCTCTAAGGATTGGTTAAATACTGATATGAAGCTAACGGTCGAATCTTCAAGAATGATACGTGGCGCTCTTCTATTAGAAAGCCTCCATTGTACACAGCAGGTTCTGAGCACAAGGATCGTGGCCGTACCGAACTGGTAGTGCGCCGAATATTCCATCAGGGATGTACCTGCAAAACGGGTAATGTGAGGAAAATTCTCTTACGTGTCATTCCTTGATTGGATGCATATAACTGTTGTACTAATCTTCACAGGAAAGTGGAGCAGGAGTATGGTACAACTATAGCACGTGGGTAGGAGAAATGCTAGATTCAAGCGTACTGCTTGAATCAGAGTATTAGACGTATTTCAGTTAGACGGATCAGTCTAATGAAATAAGTCAACTCCTTCTGATGAAAAACGTCTATTAGACCGACTGGTCTAATATAATTAGACTCGCGTCTAATATCAATAACCATTAGACGGGTACGTCTAACTCAACTGAGTTAGACTACCATGTCTAATTCCGGTTCTACTTCAGACTTATCTGAAGGAGTTAGACCCACGTCTAACTTTCACTAATTAGAGAATCCGTCTAATTATAATAACCATTAGACAGGTACGTCTAACTCCACTGAGTTAGACTACCACGTCTAATTCCGGTCCTACTTCAGACTTATCTGAAGGAGTTAGACCTACGTCTAACTTTCACTAATTAGACAATCCGTCTAATTATAATAACCATTAGACGGGTACGTCTAACTCCACTAAGTTAGACTACCACGTCTAATTCCGGTTCTACTTCAGACTTATCTGAAGGAGTTAGACCTACGTCTAACTTTCACTAATTAGACAATCCGTCTAATTATTTATATCTATTAGACTTACACGTCTAATTCTGTGTATTCATTATACTACCCGTCTAATTCTTTACACGTCTATTAGACTTACACGTCTAACTCCGATGAGTTAGACTGTACGTCTAATTCCGTGTATTCATTAGACTACCCGTCTAATTCTTTACACGTCTATTAGACTTACACGTCTAACTCCGATGAGTTAGACTGTACGTCTAATTCTATTAGACTCACGTCTAATTCCATTAGACTCACGTCTAATTCCATTAGACTCACGTCTAATTCCATTAGACTCACGTCTAATTCATGCGTCTATTAGACTGCCCCCGTCTAACTCCGATGAGTTAAACTGAGCGTCTAATTTCATTAGACTTGCGTCTAACTTAATGCGAATGGAGATAAAAATCGGTCTAATGACCCTCATTAGAACCAAGTCTAAAGACATGTTTATCTTAATACACCTGTATCAAAACTTATAAATTATTTCATTATCAAAATACCAGGGGATAAATTATTTCAACACTTAGTCAAAATAATTTGACCCAACAAAATTTAAAGTAATAATTGTGATTTAAATTTTATGTATTTTTAATTTAATTATATTTTGATTAAATAAAAAAATAAAATCTTAATAAATTTAATAAAAAAAATTCTTTAATACTAAATATAATAGCTTATTTATAAAAGATGAATATAAAATTTAATGCAAAAGGTAAAGTTATTGATATACATTATAAGAATATTTAAAAATATATATTAATTTTATTATAAGAAATATATAAGTAAGAAAAATAAATAATATTTTATATATTTAAAATTTAAAATTTAAAATAAAATTATAATTTGTTGTAGAGAAATTACATTTATATAAAAATAATAATAATTATTTGAAAAATATTTGAATTATATTTGATTAAAAAGAAAATTAATAAATTATTTTTTTTGAAAAGTTTAATTTATATAAATTTTAAAATTACATTTAATATAAAAATTAGGCAAATATAATAAAATAAAATTTTGTATATTGTTAAATTTAAATTATATTTTATTAAAACAAAGAATGAAGATGTAAATAAATATAATTTAATAAAATTAATGCAAAATATAAATTTAAATTATATTTTGTTTTAGAAAAAACATTTTTATAGAAAATAAAAATGTATTATATGACAAGTTTATGGTAAAAATTAAATTTTAATTTATAAATTTTGATATTAAAGATATGATATTGGTTTATTTTTGTACAAACTTAACAATCTAATCTACATCAAAATAAATCTATCATGTATTTAAAAACTTATCATGCATCTTATATAGAAAGATAATATAAATTTAAGTAAGAAAAGAAAACTTACTTGAACTCATGAAATTCGATCTCTAAGATGAATAATATACTGCAATAAAAGTAGATGTGTATAATGTTATTCAAACAATTATATATAATAGATTAAGAAAGAAGAGGAAAGAAATATATTTATACCTAAATAAATTCATTTTCGAATTCAGACTAGAGAGGTGAAACCAAATTCTTGACAAATATCGAAACTCCTTTCGTCGATCCAAGGCTTTCAAATTCCTGAAAAAGATCAATTCCTTCAGCATCACTGAAATAAGGTCAATTACAAAATAAGAAAAAACACAAAAGACAAAGGCACACTTATCAATGTAAACAGTAGTTTAAGATTCAAGCATGACAAAAAAATAGAGTTTCATCTAAAAATAGACTATAATCATTTATACCTCCAACTTTCTCAAGGAGGAGTGGAATAAAATTTACAATCATCCTCTTTACACCATATATAATACATTCTTCAACCAATTCATAAGTCTCACCATATATAATACATTCTTCAACCAATTCATAAGTCTTGAATTATTGGCTTGTCCTCCAGGCTATAAATTATTGGCTTGTCCTCCAGGCTATAGATGAAATCAAAATTCAGAATCAGAAATTTGAAATAAGTGAATAAAATTTTGATTATCAAAAAATTGCATACCGCAGTAGCAACTTTCATTGCATCAGCATCAAGTGATGTTCTTCCTATCCCATTATCATTCAAAATTAAATTAAAATATATTTTTTATAAGAAAATTATATTTATATAAAATAAATAATAATTATGTTAAAAATAATAAAATTTAAAATAATAATTATGATTTAAATTTTATGTATCTTAAATTTTAATTATATTTGATTAAATAGAAAAACATATTAAATATAATGTAAAATAAGTTTTTAATAATTTAAATGCAAATTTAAATTTTATGAAAATAAATTTTATTAAAAAATAAAATTTAAATTATATTTGATTAAATAAAAAATAAAATCTTAATAAATTTAATAAAAATTTAAATTTAATGAAAATAATTTAGTACTAAATATAATAGCTTATTTATAAAATTAACAATGAATATAAATTTTAATTCAAAAGATAAAGGTATTGATATATAAGTAAAAAATAAATAATATTTTATGTATTTAAAATTTAAACTAAAATTATATTTTTTTATAGAGAAATTAAATTTATATAAAAATAATTATAATTATTTTTAAAATATTTGAATTATATTTGATAAAAAAATAGTGATAATTTTTTTTAAAAGTTTAGATGATATAATTTTAAAAATACTTTTAATATAAAAATTAAATAAATATAATAAAATAAAATTTTATGTATTTTAAAATTTAAAATATATTTTATTAAAACAAAGAATAAAGATGTAAATAAATATAATTTAACAAAATTAAAGTAAATTTAAATTCAAATTATATTTTATTTTAGAAAAACTTTTTTATAGAAAATAAAAATGAATAATATAATTTTATAAGTTTATTGTGAAAATTAAATTACAATTTATAAATTTTGATATTGGTTTATTTTTTTTTAGCCAAATTTAAAAAATTAGAATTCTTGTTATTTGTATAATCTATCCTACATCAAAATAAATCTATCATGCATCTAAATATGTATCAGGCACCTTGTATAGAAAGATAATATAAATGTAAGTAAGAAAAGAAAACTTACTTAAACTCATGAAGGTCGATTTGTACGATAAATAATATACTGCAATAAAAATAGATGTTTATAATGTTATTCAAACAACTAACATGTATCCCGTGCATTTGACCCAAGTATCCATTACTCTCACATATATCCAAATTAACCATAGCTCTTGACCCGGCAATCCGGACACTTTAAAAATTAAGCATCATTATATATATATATATAAATTAGTTTGTTAAAAAGTTAAACTTATATTGTTAAAATGTCACGCGTTTATCAAATTTTGGGTTGAATTTAAAATATAAAGTGTTATTAGCTTAGTTGGTTAAAAGGTTGTACTTGTTTTGTTAGGTTACAAGTTTGAACCATACCTATAACATTTTTAATTTTATTTTTAACCGTTTTAAGTTTATGGGTGGGTCAACCCACAATCCGACCCAAGTATCCATTTACTCTCACATATATTCAAATTAACCACAGCTCTCGACCCGACATTCCAGACACTTTGAAAATTAAGCATCATTATATATATAGATTAGTTAGTTTAAAAGTTGAACTTATATTATTAAAATGTCACGCGTTTATCAAATTTTGGGTTGATTTTAAAATATAAAGTGTTATGAGCCTAGTTGGTTAAAAGGTTATACTTATTTTGTTAGGTTGCAAGTACGAACCATACCTATAACATTTTTAATTTTATTTTTAACCGTTTTAAGTTTATGGGCGGGTCAACCCACAATCCGACCCAAGTATTCATTTACTCTCACATATATCCAAATTAATCACAGCTCTCGACCCGGCAATCCGAACACTTTAAAAATTAAGCATCATTATATATATATAGATAAGTTATTTAAAAAGTTGAACTTATATTGTTAAAATGTCACGCGTTTATCAAATTTTTGGTTGAATATAAAATATAAAGTGTTATTAGCCTAGTTGGTTAAAAGGTTATACTTATTTTGTTAGGTTGCAAGTTCGAACCATACCTATAGCATTTTTAATTTTATTTTTAACCGTTTTAAGTTTATGGGCGGGTCCACCCACAATCCGCCCCAAGTATCCATTTACTCTCACATATATCCAAATTAACCATAGCTCTCGACCCGACAATCCGGACACTTTAAAAATTAAGCATCATTATATATATATAGATTAGTTAGTTAAAAAGTTAAACTTATATTGTTAAAATGTCACGCGTTTATCAAATTTTGGGTTGAATTTAAAATATAAAGTGTTATTAGCTTAGTTGGTTAAAAGGTTGTACTTGTTTTGTTAGGTTGCAAGTTTGAACCATACCTATAGCATTTTTAATTTATTTTTAACCGTTTTAAGTTTATGGGTGGGTCAACCTACAATCCGACCCAAGTATCCATTTACTCTCACATATATCCAAATTAACCATATCTCTCGACCCGACAATCCAGACACTTTGAAAATTAAGCATCATTATATATATAGAGATTAGTTAGTTAAAAAGTTGAACTTATATTGTTAAAATGTCACGCGTTTATCAAATTTTGGGTTGAATTTAAAATATAAAGTATTATTAGCCTAGTTTGTTAAAAGTTTATACTTGTTTTGTTAGGTTGCAAGTTCGAACCATACCTATAGCATTTTTAATTTTATTTTTAACCGTTTTAAGTTTATGGGCGGGTCAACCCAAAATCCGACCCAAATATCCATTTACTCTCACATATATCCAAATTAACCACAGCTCTCGACCCGGCAATCCGGACACTTTAAAAATTAAGCATCATTATATATATGTAGATTAGTTAATTTAAAAGTTGAACTTAAATTGTTAAAATGTCACGCGTTTATCAAATTTTGGGTTGAATATAAAATATAAAGTGTTATTAGCTTAGTTGGTTAAAATGTTGTACTTGATTTGTTATGTTGCAAGTTTGAACCATACCTATATCATTTTTAATTTTATTTTTAACTGTTTTAAGTTTATGGGCGGGTCAACCCACAATCCGATCCAAGTATCCATTTACTCTCACATATATCCAAATTAACCACAACTCTCGACCCGACAATCCGGACACTTTAAAAATTAAACATCATTATATATATATATAGATTAAGAAAGAAAGAAGAAATAATTATAATTATACCTAAATAAATTTATTTTGGAATTCATACTAGAGAGGTGAAACCAAATTTTTGACAAATATCGACAACTCCTTTCGTCGATCCAAAGTCTTCAAATTCCTGAAAAATATCGATTCTATCAGCATCACCGAAATAAGGTCAATTACAAAACAAGAAAAAACACAAAAAGACAAAGTCACACTTATCAATGTAAACAGGGGTTTAAGATTCAAGAATCACAAAAATAAAGTTTCATATAAAAATATACTATAATCATTTATACCTTCAGCTTTCTCAATAAAAATATACTATAATCATTTATACCTTCAGCTTTCTCAAGAAGGAGTGGAATAAAATCTACAATCATCCTCTTTACACCATACATAATACATTCTTCAACCAATTCATAAGTCTTGAATTATTGTCTTGGAATTCTTCCAGGTTATAAATGAAATCAAAATTCAAAATCAGAAAGTTGAAATAATTGAAGACAATTGTAATTATGAATAAATTGTATACCGCCTCAGCAACTTTCATTGCATCCGTATCTTGTGATGTTATTTCTATCCCATCATTATTACCTACAAATATCATAAGAGGATATATGACATGAATAAGAGGATATGTGACATTAATTGTAAGATATTTGTTTGTCTACTATGATCTATATGTGATGACATTAATAAAAATATATATATGTATATAAAGAGAAACAAATATTTTGTATTTCTTAAAAAAGATAAAGTTACTTATAATTTATAATAGTGGTCGAATGAAAGGTAAAATAAAGAATTAACACCCTCGATAAATTTTTTCATTTTGTCGTTTAGGATTCTTTTGAAAGCCATAGTCAATACTCTATCACCATGATAGTTCGACATCCACGTCTTTAAGAATTGAGAACCTTTTAGAAAATTAATGTCAGGTTAAGAAACATATGATATAACCACAAATAGTCAGTAGAATTTGAATTTGATAATAAAATTACATTGGATACAGACTGATCCTTGAATATGAAGGAATGACTATGAATAATAAGGTTCTACTACTTTGAAGACGATTAACTTTGTGTCTGCAACGATGTTGACCGAAATATCCACGCGCGGAACCGGAAAGTTTGCAGGCAAAGAAATCACTCTTTACGTAGAGCTTCACGACAACTAATTTTGGAAGCCTAAATTATCCCTTAACCATATCGAGCAACTATATTACTTCGTTTCCAGATTCAAAATTTTTAGTATTTTATGTAAAAAAATAAATATTATTTTATGTATTTAAAATTTAATCTAAAATTATATTTTGTTACGAAAAAATTATTATTATATATAAAAAATAATTTAAGAAATTTTTTATTAAATAAAAAAATACAAATTTAATACAAATTTAAATTTAATAAAAATAAGTTTAAAATTTAAAATTTAAATTATATTTGATTAAATAGAAAAAATATAATTTTAATACAAATTTAATGTAAATTATTATGTTAAAATAATAAAAATTAATTAAGAGTTTTTTAATGAAAAATTAAATTTAATATTTAATTTAAAATATATATATTTTAATGAATTAATGATTAAATAAGTTTAATTCAAAACTTAAAATTATAAGTATATTTAAACAAAATAAATAATATACTTAATAGTAAAAAACTAAAAAATATTTTTCATGTATATAAAAATTAAATTAAAATATATTTATTTTATAGGGAAATCATATTTATATAAAATAAATAATAATTATGTTAAAAATAATAAAATTTAAAGTAAAAATTTTGATTTAAATTTTAGATATTTTAAATTTTTATTATATTTGATTAAGTAGAAAAACATATTAAATATAATGCAAAATATGTTTTTAATAATTTAAATTTTATGAAAATAAGTTTAATTAAAAAATTATATTTAAATAATATTTGATTAAAAAATTAAATCTTAATAAATTTAATGAAAATAATTTAAAACTAAATATAAATAGCTTATTTATAAAATTAACAATAGAATATAAAATTTAATTCAAAAGGTAAATTTAATCCTTATAAGAATATTTAAATATATATTAATTTTATTATAAGAAATATATATTAAAACTAAAATTATAATTTGTTATAGAGAAATTACATTTATATAAAAATAATTATAATTATTTCAAAAATATTTGAATTATATTTGATTAAAAAGAAAAGTAATAAAAAAGTTTAAAAAATATTTAGTTGATATAAATTTTAAAAATACTTTTAATATAAAAATTAGGTAAATATAATAAAATAAAATTTTATATATTTTAAAATTTAAATTATATTTTATTAAAACAAAGAAGGAATATGTAAATAATTTTAATTTAATAAATTTAATGCAAAATTTATATTTGAATTATATTGTTTTTAGAAAAACATTTTTATAGAAAATAAAAATAAATAATATAATTTTATAAGTTTATTGTGAAAATTAAATTTTAATTTATAAACTTTGATATTAATGATATGATATTGTTTATTTTTTTACAAACTTAACAAGTTTGGAATTCTTATAATTTGCACAATCTAACCTACATCAAAATAAATCTATCATCGGTCTAAAAATGTATCATGCATCTTATATAAAAAGATAATATAAAGTTAAGTAAGAAAAAAAAACTTACTTGAACTCATGAAGGTCGATCTCTAAGATGAATAATATACTGCAATAAAAATATATATGTGTAATGTTATTCAAACAATTATATATAATAGATTAAGAAAGAAATCGGAAAGAATTATAATTATAACTAATTAAATTCAATTTAAAATTCAAACTATAGAAGTGAAACCAAATTCTTGACAAATATAGACAACTCCTTTCGTCGATTCAAAATCTTCAAATTCCTGTAAAAGATTGATTCCTTCAGCATTACCAAAATAAGGACAATTACAAAAAAAGAAAAAACACAAAAAAACAAAGTCACACTTATTAATGTAGACAGGGGTTTAAGATTCAAGCATCAAAAAAATAAAGTTTCATCTAAAAATAGACTATAATCATTTATACCTTTAGCTTTCCCAAGAATGAGTGGAATAAAATCTACAATCATCCTCTTTACACCATATATAATAAATTCTTCATCCAATTCATAAATCTTGAATCATTGGCTTGGAATCCTCCAGATGAAATCGAAATTCAGAATCTGAAAGTTGATATAGTGAAGAAAATTTTGATTATCAATAAATTGTATACCGCACCAGTAACTTTCATTGCATCTGCATTATGTGATGTTATTCCTATCCCATCATTATTTACCTACTAATATCATAAGAGAATATATGACATGAATTGTAAGATTTTTGTTTGTGTACTATGATACATATGTGAAGAAATTAACAATTATATATATATATATTATATATATATATAAGAGAAATAAATATTTTGTATTCCTTAAACAAGATAATGTTACTCATAATTTATATAAGTGTTCGAATGAAAGGTAAAACAAGGAAATTATACCTTTGGTAAAAAAAATCATTTTATCGTTTAGGATTCTTTTCAAAGGTAAAATAAGGAAATAATACCTTCGGTAATTTAGGCAATACTCCATCACCAATACTCCATCACCATGATAGTTCGACATCCACAACTTTGAGAATTGAGAACATTTTAGAACATCAATATGTCATGTTAAGAAACATATGATATAACCACAAATAGTTAGTAGAATTTGAATTAGATAATGAAATTACCTTGGATCCAGACTAGTCCTTTAATATGAAGGAATAACTATGAATAACATAGTCCAACTACAGTGAAGACGATTAACTTTGTGTCCGCGACGATATCCACGAGCAGAACCGAAAAGTTTGCAGGCAAAGAGATCACTCTTTATGTAGAGCTTGACAACAACTATTTTTTTGAAGCCTAAGCTGTCCCTTAACAATATCGAGCTACTATATTACATCGTTTCCAAATTCAAAATTTTAAGTATTTTATGTAAAAAAATAAATATCATTTTGTTATGAAGATATTATTATTATATATAAAAAATAATTAATCATAATAATAATTAAAGGAATTGATTTATTTTAATATAAATTTTATTTTATTAAATAAAAAAATTCAAAATTTAATACAAATTTAAATTTAATAAAAATATGTTTAAATGTAAAATTTAAATTATATTTGATTATATATAATATGTATACAATTTTAATAAGTTTAATTCAAATTTAAATTTAATAAAAATAATTTTAATGTAAAATTTAAGTTATATTTGATTAAATAGAAAAAAAATACAAATTTAATGTTAATACGCTTTAATTCATAGTATAAATTAGTTATAAATAATATTAAAAAATATATATTCTAAATATAAAAAATATATAATAAAAAACTAAATATTATTTGTTATAAATAAATTATATTTATAGAAATAATAATTATGTTAAAATAATAAAAAAAATTCAAAATTAAATTTAATATTTAATGTAAAATATAAAATATAAAATTATTTTTATTAATTAATGATTAATATATATATAAATCAAAACTTAAAATTAATTATCAATATTATAAGAATATTTAAAAATATATATTTAATAGTAAAAAAAATTACTTTTTATGTATTTAAAAATTAAATTAAAATATATTTTGTTATAGAGAAATTATATTTATATAAAATAAATAATAATTATGATTTAAATTTTATGTATCTTAAATTTTAATTATATTTGATTAAATAGAAAAACATATTAAATATAATACAAAATAAGTTTTTAATAATTTAAATGCAAATTTAAATTTAATGAAAATAAATTTTATTAAAAAATAAAATGTAAATTATATTTGATTAAATAAAAAATAAAATCTTAATAAATTTAATAAAAATTTAAATTTAATGAAAATAATTTAGTATTAAATATAGTAGCTTATTTATAAAATTAACGATAAATGTAAAATTTAATTTAAAAGGTAAAGTTAATGATAAACCTTATAAGAATATTTAAAAATATGTATTAATTTTATTATAAGAAATATATAAGTAAAAAAAATAAATAATATTTTATGTATTTAAAATTTAAACTAAAATTATAATTTTTTTATAGAGAAATTACATTTATATAAAAATAATTATAATTATTTTAAAAATATTTGAATTATATTTGATAAAAAAGTGATAAATTTTTTTGTTTAAAGTTTAGATGATATAAATTTTAAAAATACTTTTAATATAAAAAATAAATAAATATAATAAAATAAAATTTTATATATTTTAAAATTTAAATTATATTTTATTAAAACAATGAATGACGATGTAAATAAATATAATTTAACAAAATTAAAGCAAAATTTAAATTGAAATTATATTTTATTTTAGAAAAACGTTTTTATAGAAAATAAAAATGAATATTATAATTTTATAAGTTTATTGTGAAAATTAAATTTTAATTTTTAAATTTTGATATTAAAGATATGATATTGGTTTATTTTTTTAACCAAACTTAAAAAGTTTGAATTCTTGTTATTTGTATAATCGATCCTATATCAAAATAAATCTATCATACATCTAAAAATGTATCATGCACCTTATATAGAAATATAATATAAATGTAAGTAAGAAAAAAAAACTTACTTGAACTCATGAAGGTCGATTTGTACGATGAATAATATACTGCAATAAAAATAGATGTGTGTACAATGTCATTCAAACAATTATATATAATAGATTAAGAAAGAAAGAGAAAAAAATTATAATTATACCTAAATAAATTCATTTTGGAATTCAGACTAGAGAGGTGAAACCAAATTCTTGACAAATACCGACAACTCCTTTCGTCGATCCAAGGTCTTCAAATTCCCGAAAAATATCGATTCTTTCAGCATCACCGAAATAAGGTCAATTACAAAACAAGAAAAAACACAAAAGACAAAGTCACACTTATCAATATAAATAGGGGTTTAAGATTCAAGTATCACAGAAATGGAGTTTCATCTAAAAATATACTATAATCATTTATACCTTCAACTTTCTCAAGAAGGAGTGGAATAAAATCTACAATCATCCTCTTTACACCATATATAATACATTCTTCAACCAATTCATAAGTCTTGAATCATTGGCTTGGAATTCCTCCATGCTATAGATGAAATCAAAATTCAAAATCAGAAAGTTGAAATCAGTGAAGAAAATTTTAAATATCAATAAATTGCATACCCCAGAAGCAACTTTCATTGCATCGGCATCCAATGATGTTTTTCCTATCCCATCATTATTACCTACAAATATCATAAGAGGATATATGACATGAATTGTAAGATATTTGTTTGTGTACTATCATCTGTATGTGACGATATTAGCAAAATATATATATATATATATATATATATATATATATATATATATTATATAAAGAGAAACAAATATACAAATATTTTGTATTCCTTAAACAAGATAAGTTACTTATAATTTATAGTAATGGTCGAATAAAAAGTAAAATAAAGAAATAACACCTTCGATAAAATTTTTCATTTTGTCGTTTAAGATTCTTTTGAAAGCCATAGTCAATACTCCATCACCATGATAGTTCGACATCCACGTCTTTAAGAATTGAGAACCTTTTAGAAAATTAATGTTAGGTTAAGAAACATATGATATAACTAAAAATAGTCACTAGAATTTGAAAGAGAGAATTAAATTACTTTGAATCCAGACTGGTCCTTTAATATGACGTAATGAATATGAATAACCAGGTTATACTACATTGAAGACGATTAACTTTGTGTTCGCCACGATGTTGACCGAGATATCCACGCGCTGAACCGGAAAGTTTGCATGCTAAGAGATCACTCTTTATGAGAGCTTGACGACAACTACTTTTTGAAGCCTAAGTTGTCCCTTAACCATATCAAGCTACTATATTACTTCGTTTCCAGTTAGATTCAAAATTTAAAATATTTTATGTAAAAAATAAATATTATTTTATGTATTTAAAATTTAATCTAAAATTATATTTTTTTATGAAGAACTTATTATTATATATTAAAATTAATTAAAGGAATTGTTTTATTTAAATAATTTTTTTTATTAAATAAAAAAATATAAATTCAATACAAATTTTAATTTAATAAAAATAAGTTGAATGTAAAATTTAAATTATATTTGAAATAAATAGAAAAAATACAATTTTAATAATTTCAAATTTAATATAAATAAGACTTTAATTCATAGTTTAAAATTAGTTATAAAGAATATTAAAAAATATATATTCTATGTATAAGAAATATATAATTAAAAAACTAAATAATATATTTTATAGATAAATTATATTTATATAAAAAATTATTATGTTAAAATAATAAAAATTAAATAAGAGTTTTTTAATTAAAAATTAAATTTAATATTTAATTCAAAATATATTTTTTTATGAATTAATGATTATTATAAGTTTAATTCTAAACTTAAACTTAACTATCAATACTATAAGAATATTTTTAAAAAATATACTAAATATAATAAAAAAACAAAAAAAAAAAACTTTTTATGTATTTAAAATTTAAATTAAAATATATTTTGTTATAGAGAAATTATATTTATATAAAATAAATAATAAATATGTTAAAAATAATAAAATTTAAAGTAATAATTTGGATTTAAATTTTATGTATTTTTAAATTTAATTATATTTTTATTAAATAAAAAATATGAAATCTTAATAAATTTAATAAAATTTTAAATTTAATGAAAACAATTTAATACTAAATATATTAGCTTAATGATGAATATTTAATTCAAAAGGTAAAGTTATTGATATACATTATAAGAATATTTAAAAATATATATATTAATTTTATTATAAGAAATATATAAGTAAGAAAATTAAATAATATTTTATGTATTTAAAATTTAAATTTAAATTATAATTTATAGAAAAATTACATTTATAAAAAAATAATTATTATTATTTGAAAAATATTTGAATTATTTTTTATTAAAAAGAAAAGTGATAATATTTAAAAAAAAATAGTTGATATAAATTTTAAAAATACTTTTAATATAAAAATTAGGTAAATATAATAAAATAAAATTTTATGTATTTTTAAATTAAAATTATATTTTAATAAAAAAATAATTTAGATGTAAATAAATATAATTTAATAAAATTAATGCAAAATTTAAATTTAAATTATATTTTGTGTTAGAAAAACGTTTTTGTAGAAAATAAAAATGAATAATATAATTTTATAAGTTTATTGTGAAAATTAAATTTTAATTTATAAATTTTTATATTAAAGATATGATATTGATTTATTTTTTTACAAATAAAAAAGTTGGAATTCTTATAATTTGCAAAATTTAACCTACATCAAAATAAATCTATCATGCAACTAAAACGTAACATGCATCTTATATACAAAGATAATATAAATTTAAGTAAGAAAAGAAAACTTACTTGAACTCATGAAGGTCGATCTCTATGATGAATAATATACTGAAATAAAAATATATGTGTTTAATGTTATTCAAAACAATTATATATAATAGATTAAGAAAGATAGAAGAAAGAATTATAAATTTATAATTATACCTAAGTAAATTCATTTTGGAAACAAGACTAGAGAGATGAAATCAAATTCTTGATAAATATCAACAACTCCTTTCGTTGATCCAACGTCTTTAAATTGCTGAAAAATATCGATTCCTTCAGGATCACCGAAATAAGGCCAATTACAAAACAAGACAAAAGACAAAGTCACACTTATCAATGTAAACATGGTTTAAGATTCAAGCATCATAAAAATGGAGTTTCATCTAAAAACATACTATAATTATTTATACCTTTAGCTTTCCCAAAGAGGAGTGACATAAAATCTACAATCATCCTCTTTACACCATATATAATACATTTTTCACCCATTCATAAGTCTTGAATCATTAACTTGGAATCCTCCAGGCTACAGATGAAATCAAAATTCATAATCAACAAGTTGAAATTAGTAAAAAAAAATTGATTATAAATAAATTGTATACCGCAGCAGCAACTTTCATTACATCGGTATCAAGTGATGTTCTTCCTATCCCTTTATTATTTGCCTACAAATATCATAAGGGAATATATGACATGAATTATAAGATATTTATTTGTCTACTATAATCTATATGTGATGACATTAATAACAATATATATATAAGAGAAACAAATATTTTGTATTCTTTAAATAAGATAAGGTTACTCATAATTTATAGTAGTGGTCGAATGAAAGGTAAAATACGGAAATAACACCTTCGGTAAAAATTTTCATTTTGTCATTTAAGATTCTTTTGAAAACCATAGGAAATACTCCATACTCATGATAGTTCAATGACTTTGAGTATTGAGAACCTTTTAGAACATTAATATGTCATGTTAAGAAACATATGATATAACCATAAATAGTTAGTAGAATTTGAATTAGATAATGAAATTACCTTAGATCCAGATTGGTCCTTGAATATGAAAGAATGACTATGAATAACCAGGTTCTACTACATTGAAGACAATGTTGACCGAGATATCCACGCGCAGAACCAGAAAGTTTGCAGGCAAAGAGGAGATCACTCTTTACGTAGAGCTTGATGACAACTATTTGTTGAAGCCTAATTTGTCCCTTAACCATATCGACCTACTATATTACTTTATTTCCAATTAGATTCAAAATTTTAAGTATGTTAGGTAAAATAATAAATATTATTTTATGTATTTAAAATTTAATCTAAAATTATATTTTGTTACGAAGAAATTATTATTATATATAAAAAATAATTAAAAATAATAATTATTAAAGGAATTGTTTTATTTAAATATAAATTTTATTTTTTTAAATAAAAATACAAAATTTAATAAAAATTTAAATTTAATGAAAATAAGTTTAAAATATGAAATTTAAATTATATTTGATTAAATTGAATATATACAATTTTAATAAGTTTAATGCAAATTTAAATTTAATAAAATAAGTTAAATATAAAATTTAAATTAAATTTAATGAATTAGAAAAAAATACAATTTTAATAATTATTTAAGTTTGTTTATGAATTAACAGATAAATAAAAAATTAATTCAAATTTTAAAATAATTTATAAACATTATAAGAATAATTAAAAAATAATAATAAAGTTGATGTAAATTAAATTTTAATTTTAATAATTTTTATTAAATAGATGAAATGCAAAATAATTTTTTAATAAGTTTAATGATAAATTTAATTACATTGATTAAATTAAAAAAATATAATTTTAATAATTTTATTACAAATTTAAATTTAATCTAAAAAATTGAAAAATGTGTTTATAAATTAATTATAAATATTAATTTAATTTAAAATTATTTATGCTTAAATATTTAATAATTATATTATGAATAATAAAACTTAAAGTAATTGTTTTGATTTAAATTATATGTATTTTGAAATTTAAATTTATATTTGATTAAATAAAAATGACAAAATTTAATAAAAAAATATGTTTTGAATAAATTTTACCAAAATTTAAATTTTATGAAAATAAGTTTAATAAAAAATTTGAAAAAAGTTATATTTGATTAAATAAAAAAATATAATGTTAATAAGTTTAAAAAATATATATTATTCTTAATATAAGAAATAGGTATTTAAAAAATAATTAATATTTAACATAAGAAATATGCAATTACAAATCTAAATAATATTTAATGCATTTAAAATATATTTTGTTATAGAAAAATCATATTTATATAAAAAAAATAATAATAAATATATTAAAAATAATAAAAATTAAAGTAATAATTTTGATTTAAATTTTATGTATTTAAAATTTAAATTATATTTAATTAAATAAAAAAATTAATGAAAATTTAAATTATATTTAATTAAATAAAAAAATACAATATTAACAAATTTAATACAAATTTAATGTAAATATACTTTAATTTATAATTTACATTATTTATAAAGAATATTTAAAATATAAATATTTAAGAATTTTAATACAAATTTAATGTAAATATAATTTATAAGGAATATTTAAAAAATAAATAATATTCTAAATAATAAAAATATAAAAAATATTTGTTATAGATAAATTACATTTATTTAAAATAATAATTTTTTTAAAATAATAAAAACTAATTTTAAATCATATTTAATATTTAATGCAAAATATAAAATATTTTTTTATGAATTAATGATTAATATAAGTTTAATTCAAAGTTTAATATTATTTATAAATATTATAAAAATAATATAATAATTTGAATTGATATAAATTTTAAAAATATGTTTAATATAAAAATAATATAATAATTTTAATTGATATAAATTTTAAAAATATGTTTAATATAAAAATTAGGTAAATAAAAAAAAATTATGTATTTAAAAATTTAAATTATATTTTATTAAAATAAAGAATGAGTATTTAATAAATATAATTTAATAATCTTAATGTAACATTTAAATTTAAATTTAAATTATATTTTGTTTTAGAAAAAATATTTTTATAGAAAATAAAAATAAATAATATAATTTTTAAGTTTAATGTAGAAATTAAATTTTATTTTAGATATCAATAGAAAATAAAAATAAATAAACCAATATCTTAAATTTTTAGATGCATGATAAGTTGGATAAACTTATCGGGCATATAAAAAATATAAAAAGTATTATGTATCTTAAATAGTATGATAATATAAATTTAAATAAGTTAAAAAAACTTACTTGAACTCATCAAGGTTGATATTTAAGATGAATAATATTCTGCAATAAAAATAGATGTTTATAATATTATTCAAACAATTATATATAATAGATTAAGATAGAAAATGAAAGAATTATGATTATACCTAAATAAATCCATTTTGGAATTCTGGAAAGAGATGAAAAACAATATACAACTCCTTTCAACGCCGACCTAAGGTCTTCAAATTCATGAAAAATAACGACTCCTTCAACATCAACGAAATAAAGCCAATTACAAAATAAGAAATAACACAAAAGACAAAGTCACACATATCAATGGAAACAGGGGTAAAAATTCAAGCATCAAAATATAAATAAATGGAATTTCCAGCAGCTAAAAATAGACTGATATAAGTTTATACCTTCAGTTTTCCCAAGAAATAATAAACATTGTCAATATCCTTGGTGAATCAGAAAGCTGGAGTGGAATAAATGCTTTCAATCAACCTATTTGCACAATATATAATACTTTATCTGAATGTTTTCTTCCAGGCTATCAATGAAATAAAAAACGATAACAGAAAGATTAAATTAGTAAATAAGATTTTGATTTTCGTTAAAAACAAAATCATACCGCAGTAGCAACAACTTTCATTGCATCGGCATCAAGCTTATTCTCCTAGCATTGATCACCTGCAAATATTATAAAAAATAATCGATACCTATTTGTCCTGTTTTGATTCAGATTTTTGAGAGAGAAACGAAGAATATACCAATATATCAAGTTTACCGAACTTGGATATGACTAAATCAACAAGGATAGGAATAGTAGACAGATCTGCAACATCAAACTAATGGAAGATGACAAGTAGTTCATCTCCTCCTCCGGTAAGTACTCTCTTTAAGATTCGATTCCTCTTTTTCATCTCTAACGGTCAGAATTACCGTTATGCCTTTGAAAGTCCAATGTCTGCATATTTCTAATTCAATTCCTCTGTTCGCCCTGTTACGATCAAATGAATTGTAATTTCTCTAGGTTTTCAATCAACGATTAACTAAATAGAATAAATTATGCATTGTAATTTTTGTTTGTTATAAGCAAGAAAGAATCTTCTCATACCTCTTCGTTTCAGTGTCCCGGGCATAGGACAGGTGAAATAATCTTTCATTTTTCCAAAGAAAAATGTACCGACACTAGCCGATTCAAACATCATCTGAAAAACTAATAGAATAATTAATACAATAAGTCAGGGCATATGCATATATATTATAAGAAACAGTATGCATTTAGAGAAAACGATTCAGATAAACCTAAAGAAAACCATTATTACAACTGAATGGAAATACGGAAGGCATCGCTTCCCGAAAGGAACACCGATTGAAACATCATAAACCATAATCGATCGGATATTACAACGGATCTCCTTTTCCAACTAATCCAATATAATTGATGTAATTAGAAGAAACAATTCATGAATTTTAACAGATAAACAAAGAAATTCTCCTTTTGAGAAAAAAATGTAACCCTAAAAGTTCAAATCCCAGAAAGTAAAAAGTTGATCATGCCAGTTCTTATATGATTGATTTTTTATTCAAACCATCATTTTCAACCTAATTCAGTCGAACATTACAGACAAGAATAATAACTCACCGGTTTTCCATTCGAGAACGAATCAGAAAGATCACGGCGCCATGAACCAGTAGCGGATCCAATACGACGGGACATGGATCCATTATCAAACCTCTGAGATGTGAGCCACTGCCGATGCTGTTGTACGACGATCTGTCTATGTAAATTTTACTCTTCCGTAAGCATTTTCCGATTACTAATTCCACCGGTAACTCCCCTGCTTCTGGAAGTTTTTACACCGCCAAGCAAATGTTTCGATTTCTCTAGATGCTTCGGAGGAGGAGAGAAACCGTCGTCGGTGGTGTGGACGTGTTCTTGAAGAATGGGAAATATCTGAATCCGATTTGCGGAAGGGGGTTTAAAGGGTTTTAGGATTTGGATATATATAGTTCTTATATAAATCGACAAACGTCTACGGTTTAGGATTTCGAATTCCAATGGATTCAAATTATCTATTATCTATTATTATTATAATATTAACTAGCATATATCCCGTGTATTTGCACGAGTAATAATAATATAAAAAACCGAGAAAAAAAATAGTACAGTAAAATTTTTATGGACGGGTCAACCCACAATCCGACCCAAGTATCCATTTATTCTCACATATATATCCAAATTAACCATAGCTCTCTACCCTCGACCCGGCAATCCGAACACTTTAAAAATTAAGCATCATTGTATATATAGATTCCAATGAATTCAAATTATCTAACAATAATAATAATTTATAAAAATAAATAAATAAATAAATAAATATATATATATATATATATATATATATATATATATATATATATATATATATAATCAACTAAGTATTTTATTATATAATTTTAAAATTAACTTAAAATTATACTTACGATTTTATCAAAATTTAAGCATTATACTTTATTTTTAATAATATATATTTCAATTATTAATTATTATAATAAATAATAAAATCATAATAATAATACAATATTTATAATATATTAGATAAATAACTGTCATGTCTAACTAATTAAATTATTTTAAAAATTATTATTTTTAATATTAAATCATCTATTAGTAAATGGTTCATGTTTAAAAAACAAATTATTATTTTTATTTATAAATAGTTAATTCTTATTCATTCAAAAAATAATTATATATATGAAAAAAAAATAATTTATAAGTAATACAAAATAAAACGTTAAATAATATATGATAAAAATAAAAACTAAAATTCCTAGGTTTAAAATTTAAACTTTTTGAAATTTTTGTTGATGTGACTTCAAATACGAAGTAGTTTAAGGTCTATAACAATGAGTAAATGTATAATAAACTGAACAAACTAATCGGCGGTGTCGAAAAATCGAGTCAATAAAATGTTTACAAAATATTCTGAGGTATAGTGAAAATTATTTTTGTGTTGATAAATGACGCCAAAAAATTTATCTAAAATCATAACTAACCATCGCCGAAATAATGATAAATTGAAAAAAAAATCAATGATGGACACATATAAAAGAGCGTCCAAATGAAAGATTAGTTTAATAACTTTTAATTAAATAAAAAAAGAAATAACTATAGATCTGACAATTTTATCTCATTTGTCCTTAAAAGAAGATTGACACAAACTCAAAAAATGACCACCAAAGACAATTAACAAAATATGAGCATCAAACGACCTAACAAAAAGGTAGAATATTATTTGAATTAGAAAAATTCGGGTTGCCAAATCCGATACAACTAAATAATATACCAAATTAAACAAAATAAAGCATAAATTCAAATATAAGTACTAAAAAAATAAAATAATAAAGAAGCTGTGAAAATGAGAAAGAAAATAACTATTATTTATTTTTTTAAAAGGAAATAAAATTAATTAACTTAAATTAAGATCCTTAAGCCTCTATTTGGTTGGAGGTACAGTACTATAGATATAGGATAAAGATATCTACAGTAAAATTAAATTAATGTTTGGTTAAAATAAATTATATCTACAGTGTTATTAAGGGTATAATTTATACCTAAAATGATGTATAAAATTGTAACAGGTATCACAAGGTATAAATTTCTAACCTTTACTAATTTCTATTTTTTTTAAACTCATTCTTGTCTTTAATCAAAATTATTGTCTTTTTCATCCTTGGACGTGGAAGTGGACTTAGTTACCCCATTGATGAAAGTTATCCTTTAAAATGTAAACAGATTTTTAAAATTTTCATTCTCTTGACCAATAATCTCTGAAGTGAAAAAGAGATATCAAAAATAAAATAATTATTTATTTAAGAAATGTTTAACAAAAAAAAATATACAAATAAGTTAAAACAATAAGTTTCTTAGTTAATTTCGATGAAAACGTCTCACTACAGCTTTTTTTGATAGTAAGCACAGAATATTTAAATGCATTATTTTTATTATGTTAGATTACATTAATTAAGTCAGATTTGTTTTAGTCGGTTTTGTTTTTAGATAGTCTTATTTTCAAGTAATATAACAAACTTTTATTTTTATCTCGGTAGGTACCTAAATTCTTATTAAGTCTCCACAACATAGAACGATTTATTGAGATTCGTTTATTTGTTATTTTGTTATTATATATTTAATAGTATTAATTATTAATAAACAATTTATTTAATTATAGGAAATAAAATATATTTATAAAGAAATTATATTATCGTATAACATTATTAAATCTTTTTAAACTAATATTTTTATTAGTTTTAAATATAATTAATAATAAATATTAAAATAATTTATATAAATAAAAGAATAACATAGTCTTTAATTATTTTTACTATTTTTTTATACCACGAATCAAACACAAAATTATAAAATTTATATAATTTATATCACTTTTATTATTTCAATCAAACAGGGAAACACTAATAATCTATATAATTTATACATCTAATACCCTATACAAGTTATACTCGTACAACTTATATCTATATAACTAGTACCACAAACCAAAACGCCCAACTAATTGTATCACCTAAAAAAACTGCATATTCATATAAAATAAAATATGTTTAAGTTATATTTCAGCAGCATATGATATGATGTTGTAATATTATCAAATATGTTAGGAATAAAAAATGCATATTGTTGTTGGTCTCAATCTCACCGATTAGATTGAACGTGGCAGGCTTGTATGATTATAGAGCATGTTCAACGAAGATCACGCTCATCATCATTGAGACAATCAATCTCAGATCTCTCCTTCTTCGCGTGGCTGGAGACCGGTCCTTATTTCTCAGAGAGAAAGGTTTTTCAATTTTGCCGTCAAAAACCGGAAAGGTGAAACAATCACATCCTGACGCTTTTACGGATTTCTTCCATTATTTATTCATCTTTTCATACTATTTACCGTTATTATATATTTTAGTATTCAACACTTACTGCACATGGTTGGCCGTTATGTGAAAGAAAATTCTTCATCCTCGTTTAAATGATCTGTACGTATACATACTTCTTTTCTCTCGCAATCGTTGTGACTTTTATTCATCATTAACTCTTCGTGGCATGTTGTGAATTCCAAATGTCTCTTTCATGCACGTTATTCATCATTAACTCTTTCATTATATATCACAATTATCTTATCTACATTGATAATTAGATGACCATTTTTTAAATAAACTTTTATTTGCCAAAGAATCATATGTGGTTTAATGTCTTGTCCATTGGGTCTCATATACAGAGTGCATCAAGACTGATAATGATAGATTCTACTTTCAACTGACAAATATATATGGATCAGGAGGTATAGTTTTTCTTTGTGTTTCAATAAGCAATGTCATATAATGGCATCTCATTTTGTGATCGAGTTTATTTTGTTGGCATCGACACGAAAGAATCAGAGAAGCTGAGCTCGGTTCACATACTGTAAGGTCCCATGGGATTACAGTGGCGAGGATCCACTTGCATGATTGACTTATTTTACTGCTTCTTAGTGTGATATACTATGTTTTGAATACAATCAGTCCGTTCTATCGGTTTGTTGAGAAGGATATGATGTCTGACCTCAAGTATTCTTTGAAAGATAATACAGTTCCTCCATGGGCTGTTCCGGTATGTTCTTTTTCTATTATTTTTATTTAGATAAATATTTATAGGTCGTGTAACTTATGAATAGTGTTCCTTTCCATTGCTAGATATATGCAGTTATTTTTCCTATCTTGATTTTTCAAAGAGTTTATTTACGTAGGAAGGATGTATACGATCTTCATCATGCAACTTTAGGTAAAACTGAAATCCATACTTTATGTTCTTTGTGTGAAATGTTATGTTTATAAGGTTTGAGAAAAAAAACAGGCCTACTTTTTTCTGTCCTCATCACGTCTATTCTAACAAATTCGATAAAGGATGCTGTTGGTCGGCCTAGACCTGACTTCTTCTGGCGGTGCTTCCCAGATGGAAAGGATGTATGTATTTTACTCAATTTCTCTAAATAATGGCTTCATTTATAAATACCAAGTTCAGTTTACAGTTCAGATCTAAATGATATGACATAAATAATTTTAAATGAAATGAATATGGAATATGCAGTTTTCCCACTAAGAATCCTTGATTGAAGTGGAGGTAGGTCTGTGGGGATCGTGCTAGCTTACACACCATGGAACAAATCCCAATTTAATTTTTTTTTATAGAATTTGCGGTTTTATCTTAAAAGTATGCTAAGTGTGGTGTCTCATGTCTTGCTGTTAGGCTTATGATTTGATTAGAAATGTTATTTGCCATGGAAACAAATATGTGATAAAGGAAGGGCATAAAATTTTTCAAAGTGGCCATACTTCGGGGTAAGTATCTTATTGATATTCAACGAAAATAGTCCTCCAATACTTTACTCAAAATCTTATTAATTTCTTGTTGTAGTATTCTTTGCCAGTATTCTTTGCTGGTCTAGGATTTATGTCGTTATATTTATATGAAAGATCAAGGTGTTTGACCGAAGAGGACATGTAGCAAATTTGTGAATCTCTTTTACCCTGATACTCGTTGGTGTCTCTCGAGTTGACAACTACTGGCACCACTAGAAAGATGTGGCAGTAGGAGGTATACTAGGTGAGTTCATTGCGTGTTATGTTTATCAATTACTATTTGGGACTTGAACTTGGTTTTCTTTTGGCATATAATGCTAGTACATTAGACATTTGGAGCTTTTGTCAAGGAAGAAGAGATTAATGTTTCTTTTTATAAACTAATAAAATATCTTGACACTAAATAATTTCGTGAAAAAGAACTTCTGTTAGGAAAAAGCGCCCCAAATGGCACACATGTTAAAAGTTTGAACATTATCTTGCAGTTCAAAGTTCAAACCCCATATGTTAAAAGAGGTCCAAGTTCAAGCCCCAATTTTAATAGCTTTGAGTCTTGTTTGATGAGGTGTTATTTAGTCCTTGTTCAATATGATTTTTTTGAGATTAATATAAAATAACCAAATATCTCATCATCAATATACTCTTTATTCATTAAATTATAACCATAAGACTAATGTCCTTTTACCCAACTAATCGAGTTTTCAATAGCCTCACACCCCTGCCAGAGATTATTTTCAAAAAAGAAAATGTTAATCGTCTTAGATAGTAAAAGGGTTATTTATCTGCAGGTATGGTTTTGGCTACATTCTACTATCTTCAATTTTACCCGCCTCCATACCATGTTGAAGGTATGTCTAATTAGGGTTGTTGTGCTACCACATAAGTATTCACAACTAAAACAGAGCATTTTCATCGTGAGTATATTATCATCCCATTACAGGTTCAGGTTCTTTTGCCTACTCCAAAATGAGGGAGGAATCACGCACTCGTAATCGCTCAGTTAGTAGTGTTTTCACACAAAATGAAAATGAAGGATCGGGAAATACTATAGTTGAAGATGATCATCACCATAATTTCTTAGGGATGGGTTTATCCGGAAATTCTAGTTTGGCAGTTGATGACTTAGAATAGGGAATAATGTATAGTTAGTTATATACGTGCATTATTTGATGGTCAATTGATAACTAACTGTTTTTTTATTGTTTTTTTTGTTCATTGAATCGTAGCGATGTGTCACGGCCGTGACAGATGGCAGGAATTCACAGCCGCTTCACATCAATGGAGGCCAAGAGATCCAAAACAGATGAACTCGGTGGTGGTCAGGTTATATGGTTTTTATTTAGAGTTATTAGTTTATTTGGTTTTTATAGTTAGCCAGAGTTATTAGTTTATTTATGAAGCATGTTAATATATTTCTATGGGTAATTATTTTATCCAGCATTTATTTTATTATTTATTATTTATTATTTATAATTCAAATCAAATTGTTAGGTGTTCAAATTAGATTTTAAGATTAGGAAACTATTTTATTGAACAAGACATGATTCAATTATTACTATGGTTAATGAACGGTATAATGGAAATATTAATATACTTTTTGATAATCTTAATTATACTCACATGTCATAATATATAAATAGTTTTTGTTTTAATACTCTTATAGGTAATAGTTTATAAAAAAATAATTTAATTTCATTGATTCAAACTTGCATCTTAAAAACTAAATAATATTATTAAAAATTTGGCAATAAAATTTTTGGTTAAATTTAAAAAGTTATCACCTCTTTTCAAGAAATTGAGAAATATTGAAATAATAATTTTTTCTTCTACAAAATATGATAATTTTTTTTGATTAGTTGATATGGAAATAAAGGAATTTGAGGTAATTGTAAAGACAAAAGGTAATGACTTTAGTTCAAATATCTTCAAGTGTTTCATTACAAACATTATTTATCATATTTGGATGGAGAGGAACGCATGAAAATTATCAAGGGTTCGAAATAATGTGAATGTGAAGACGAATTCTCACTTGTGAAAGAAATTAGTTGATTTGTCAAAGATGAAATATTGCATATGAGAAATTTACTCTTACGTATGATTTCAAGGCACTCTAAGTTTCATTGTGTGCGTCCTTCAATTTTGTTCTCATTCTGGTTGTTTTTTTTTGTTTTCATCCTGTTGATTCATTCATTTTTGACAAAAGAATGTTCTTCCGCCTAAATCATGAGCTCTTAAAATTCTTCACCCTTTTCGGGTCTTTTTATTTAATGACATTATGTCGTTTTATAAAAAAAAAATTAAGATAACAAAGTCATATGAGAAAATATTTTCAATCTAAAAAAGATGGTGAAGTTATTATAAGAAGTTAAAGATTAATCAAATAAAATATTGTTGATCAAACACTAAATTTTATGGATTGATTAGTTAGTTAACTTGCTAATCCAAAAAAGTTTTCTCAAAATTTTGATTCGGTCTTTGTGTTTGATTTTGTAGAATTTAAGATAGTGGTGAGTCGCTTCTTCAGTTTCGTTAGAAAGCTTATCTCGTGGTATTTTCTCGGTAAAATCTGCTAATGAATAAACAAGGGAGTCCAAAAGTTGTGCTATAATTCCTTGTTGAGATATAATATTGTATTTGTGGCAACTCAATTCAACTTTAAAAATTTGTACCGCAACTTTTGAAAAATATTCTTCACCATTTACCGGAACTTTTGAAAAACATTCTTCACCATGTACAACATTTGAATGATTTTCTGAATTTTCTTCTATTGTAATTTGACGATCGGGCACTTGTTCATTTGTCAAAGCATCAACATCTTTACTGTCTAAACAATTTGCTGAATTTTCTTCTATTACAATTTGAAGCTTCTATAGTGGTATTTTCTTGGTAGAATCAATAAAGGAGTCGAAAGGTCGTTTTGAAGTCTTTGTTCAGATATAATGTTGTATTTGTAGCAACTCGATTCATTTTCAAGAATTTGTACCGTAATTTCTGAAAAATTTCTTCACCATGTACACCATCTGAATTTTCTTCTATTACAATTTGATGATCGAGCACTGGTTCATCTTCCAAACATAACCCAAATTGTTTTATGCCGCCAGTTTTAAGAAAATCTCATGTAATCACCATATTAGGATCTAAACAAGCTTTAAAATTTGTATACCATAACCTGGCATTATCTCTGAAATAAATTCTTGCAATTCTTTGTTGATTGTCGGTTGGTATGTCGTTAATCCTGAAATATTCTTCCGCTGCATATATCCATTCATCTACATTTTTGCTATCGAATTCTGGGAATTCTATTTTACTTCCGTGCATAATATAATACATGAATATTGTCTTGTCAATTTTATATCCAATCTTTGTGTTATAAGAACTACTTTACGGATCTTGCATAAGAGGGAGAAAAAAAATCGTATCGATGCTTACGGAAGGAGTTGATGGAGAGAAAAGATTAATTTGGCAAAATTTTCAAACCACAATTAGAGAATTGACAACTCTAGTACCATTGTTACAATTCGTTTACTTAGTTACGCCACTTCCAAAGTTTGTCGTAGAAACGATCGAAAAAAGAATGAAGAATGATCAAGAAGGGGATGCAATGTCAATAGAAGAATAAGGTGCGACCAAGAAGAATAAGATTAGAATTTTAGAACACAACGCAAAGTAATGAAACTATTATTTCTTCCAACGTAATCCATAAATTTAATAAAAAACTATTTACAAAAGTATATCTAATTAACTAATTAACTATATTAAAAATTCGAATTAATACTAATAGGATTTAATTGTTACAACTATAAAACTTGAAGGATTTATCTATACTATTGGATCAAAAGTAGGAAAAAAATCCTCTACCATCACTCTTTAGGAGCTTCTTTGATTAAAAGTAGGAAAAAATTGGGTTAAAAAATAAATACAATCCCATTCAGGATAATTTTAACAAATTAATATTAGAATCCATTCCGGCACAATATGAGGCAGGGTGGGCATCGGATTTGCTTGATATACTTTCATCTAAAGATGTATACACAGTGCATTAAAATCATAGAGATACCAATAATGATCACTATGTATGTGGTTGGTAATAATAACTCATATACCGACAATTTTGTTCTAGTCGGCGTTGATATGCTAAATGACGACGATTTTTGTTATGGTCGGCATATATAGTTGGTATTGAGTTCTTTTTACTAGAATCAAAAAGAAAACATACACTAGTAAACGATTGAAAGTTGCCTTAGAGAAGAAATTAAGGAAAAGAAAAATAACAAAAAAATAAGTCAAACAAAAATAATTACGATATTTCACTATTTTAATCCAGCTACAGTAGTTTTGGTATTCATTTGAAGTCATTATTTACTAATAACTTTTAATTGTTTTACTATTTTAGTATTCAATTTCAATGTCAACCACGGTTATAGTATCAACTCCACAATATTGGAATAAAAGTTTGATCATGGATACTAACACTTCATTTATTGTATTGTTGTAGTCTCAAATTTCTCAGATAGGCTTGACTACGTGCAAATGTGAAAGGCCTTCACTTGACTTTTATCAATACTGGATTTATCTAAAGAGTTCTACAAACATTGACGAGTAGTTAAGTCTAGGGGTGTAAACGAGCCGAGTCGGGCTCGAATTAGCCCTGGCTCGAGTTCGACTCGACTCGATTTTTATTGGCTCGGCTCGAGCTCGATCGAGCTTTTAATATTAAGCTCGAACTCGGCTCGATCAAATAACCATAGGCTCGAGTTCGGCTCGATAAGGTCGAAGCTCGAATTTAAATATATCCCCTCCATTGATCTTGGTTTGCTTCATTGCATTCATTCTTTCGTGCTTCTTTATGTTATAAATATCTTATATTATAAAAAATATAAATCACCATTCATAAATTACTAGTTCACAAAAATAATATTTCATATCCTTAGTTACATTTTAATAAAAAAAAGACAACCATAAATCAAAATATAGCTCATAAAACATAAAATTTCAGCAGCATGCGTCATGCGTGTTCATCTCAAATTTCAGCAATATGCATGGTCATCTCAATCAAAATTCCCGATCATACCACCTGTATTACTAAATACATTCATTAACATAAAGTTATAGTATGATCAAATAATAATATAATAATTACACTAGAAAAACAAATTAAACAAATTAGAAATAACTAAAATATAATTTACCTTAAGAGTTGGATGTTAAAATAATAATTTCTTGATAAGTTTTTTCCTTCTATAAAAAGAAATAATTATATAAGTGATTAACATTTAGTTTCTAATTTAGATAACTAATAATGAAACTTAACGTAACTTATTTGATCCCTCCAATATGTCAAAATCATTCTAAACTTCTAAAGTTTTTTTCTTTTTCGTTGTTTGGAACCCCTCATCCTGTTTTTCTTCATCATTTTCTTGTGTGTCTTGTTGGGTGTAGTTAGAAAGAACCTCATTACTTTCAAATATACCGATATTTATATTAAGTGGAATTGATGTCTCTTCCATAGACATATATTAATATATTAATAGATAAATAAATAAAATCAAAACAAACACAATGAGTTATGTCAACAACTACTATATAAATTTAGTGCTTAAAAAGAGCAATAACTGAACAAGATTTAGGGTTTTACCGGAGCGAGATTTAGGGATTCGAAACGAGATGTAAGTTTGTTGAAGAAGTATCAATGGACAGTCTCTTGAGTCTTTTTGCAAAATAATTTTGAAAAATAAAATACTTTATAGTATAATAAAAATACCTTTATATCTTATAAAATATAATATATTGAGATTACATATATTAAATAATATTACAATATAATTATATATTTTTTATTTAATTTTTAAAAATTATATTTCCGTAATTAAATTAATATCAATATATTTATTTCCTTATAAGTATTAAATAATATATATTTTTTAATTTATAAATATTACTCTGGTATATCTTGATATACCAAAATATTGAAAATCTCATTCCTTTTATGTACCAATAATTTTGGTATCGGTATAATAAATAATAAACCCAAAAATAGTCTTATGGGTGTTTTAAATTTTCATTAAAAAATAAAATATAATAAAAAAATGATTAGGCTCGAAAAAGCTCGACGAGCCATCAAGCGAGTCTTACCTAAGCTCGAATTCGGCTCGAATATTAAACGAGCTGGCTCGAGCTTGGCTCAAATTCGATTTTGACCGAACTCGAATCGAGCTTTGACCGAGCGGCTCACGAGCGGCTCATTTACATCCCTAGTTAAGTCTCAATTATGTAAAGAGTTATACAAATATTATAGTTTTTATATTTCACTTGTATTAATATATTTAACCCATTTTGTTCTTGTCTTCTTTTTATTATTTTTATTTAAAATGTTTTTAATATTAGTGAGTGAATCTAAAAATAAAAAGACATAGTGCTCTTATTGTTAAATAAATATTATAATTTTAAGAATGCCTATAAATTCTATTTAATATATTAAAATATTCTTATTGTTAAATAAATATTATAACTGTTATAATAAGTGTTGAATATTAAGTATACTAAAGATTATCTTGAAATTTAACATTATAATAAGTGTTGAATTATAAATATTATAATAAGTGTTTTCTATACCGCAAATATCATGTAAAACGCGATTTACATGATTTTAAATAAACTTCAAATCAACATTTCACACGATTCTGTGAATTGTTTGACAGTAGAGCGTTGTACAACAAATATCGTGTAAAACACATTACAAAAAAACTGTTGTAAAACAACTCTATTGTAAAACGCCAACTATCGTGTAAAGCGCGTTTTACAGGAGAGCAATATATAATCGTTATCGTGTAAAACATAAAGCTGAATTATTTGATTGAAAAGTTAGGAGAATTTATTATTTGTTATTTAATTAAAAATTGTATTATACATACAGTGTTCACTCTCTCTATGCAAAGTTAAATAATCTCATTTGAAGGTAAGTATAATCTTTTACCCATTCTCCCCTTACAAACTCTGGCACAAATAGTTTATAATTCCTAATTATTTTATCTTTCTTTTTAACTTTGATTTAATTATTTCTTTAAATATTTTTAATAAGTTTTATTTAAAGAGTATTTTTGTAATAAAAATATTATAAATTTAAAGAGAAACTATATGTAATTTTTTTTAATAAAATTATTCCACATAACCATTGACATTCTTTCATTAGTAAATATTAAATATAATTATGCTTTCATTATGTTAATGTAGATTTTTAAGTATTAAATATTTTTTTATTAATTAATATTATTTAATAAAAAAATAAACTAAAATAATAACATAATTAAATAATTAGTATATATTTATTTATATACAATCCATTAATAATATTATAAAATAAAATAGTGAAAATTCATATTACAATAAAAATATAATTATTATAATATTTAAGAATATTAAATAAACTAAGAGATAAGAGTTCATATTAACCTTTTAAAATTCAAAAATTAAAAATAATAAAATAATAATATTTATAATAAAATAATATAAAATATTAAGAAAAAATAATAATAGTAAATAAAAATAATAAAAAATAAATAAAATTAAGATTATCATTTTAATTAAAATATTAAAAGACAAAATTAATTATTCATTTTTATAATACTTATCATAATACTTCTATCAAACATATTTATATACAATTTTTTTTTTTATATAGTTATACTTTATTTATAACCTAGTTTACAAGATAAATACGTTACAAATTCGATTTTCACTCAAGTATTTTAGTGTGGGATGAGAGAAGGGATGAATGTGAATAGTGATAAATATTATAATATACAATAACTTTCAATTTAATATCATAAACAAACACTAAAATTAAACATAAAAAATGTTTAAAATTGTTTGATGTGCTTTGACAAGTTTTTCTTGGTTCCTATTTTCCATCAAACTATATATAATAGGGAGCCTAATTTTATTAAATTGTTTTTATTTAAACAATTCCTCTTTCTTTACAAAATGATGTTCCTCTTCTTTTCAAATGAAGTAATTTCATATTCTCACATCCTAGACAACTAAACTTATTTTTTTCCCTTTATTTTGGGTTACATCTCAAGGAACAAGCAATAATTCTAAATTAAGTTTCAAAATTATTTTTTACTCAATAATTAGCTTTTTATCAAATGAAAAAATATCTCATTTGAATTCAAAAGTCACTTATGGAGAAGGGGAAAGAGGTGGGTGGAAGAAGTTAAGGCTAAAATAAATTAATAAGTCACTTATGGAAGTCACTTAATTTGATTGGTTTGTTAATACTTTGGGCTTGGCTTCTGCGTGGTCGGGTGTTGGGCCGGTGGGCTGCCTACAGTTTGCTCTAAGTGGCTTGACACTTCACTCTAAGTGGCTAGGGTGGTTACTTTTTCTTTTACGATAATATATATATATTAATTTTGATATATATATTTGAGAGTAAATTGATACTTAGGTCGGATTGTGGGTTGACCCTGTCCATAAACTTAAAACGATTAAAAATAAAATAAAAAATACTATATGTATGTTTCGAACTTGTAACCTAACAAAATAAAACAAGTTCTTTTAACTAACTATAATATATATATATATATATAATTATACTTAATTTTCAAAGTGTCTGGATTGTCGGGTCGAGAGTTATGGTTATTTTGAATATATATGTAAGAGTAAATGCATACTTTGGTCGGAAATTTGGTGTTATGAATGATGTTAAAAATGATATGTTAACACGTTATTGGACTTAAATCTAATAGGAGAGAGAATTTTCATTTTCCAAGTTGAATCATGTGTTGTCACATCATTCTCGACACCATTCATGACACCAAATTCCCGTTCTACTCTAATTTTTAATACAGATTTGCTCTCTACTTTTATAACCAGTTATAAATAAAGTCACTTACTCAAAATTATATGTCCATATAAGTTTAATTCAAAATTTAAAATAAATTATAAATATTATAAGTATATTTAAACAAATAAATAATATACTTAATAATAAAAAACTACAAAATACTTTTCATTTACTTAAAAATTAAATTAAAATATATTTTGTTATAGAGAAATCATATTTAAATAAAATAAATAATAATTATGTTAAAAATAATAAATTTTAAAATAATAATTTTATTTAAATTTTATGTATTTTAAATTTTAATTATATTTGATTAAATAGAAAAACATATTAAATATAATGAAAAATAAGTTTTTAATAATTTAAATGCAAATTTAAATTTTATGAAAATAAGATTTATTAAAAAAAATTATATTTTATTAAATAAAAAAAAGAAATCTTAATAAATTTAAAAAAAATTAATTTAATGAAAACAATTTAATACTAAATATAATATATTATTTATAAAAGATGAATAAAAAATTTAATTCAAAAGGTAAAGTTAATTATAAACATTATAAGAATATTTAAAAATACATATTAATTTTATTATAAGAAATATATAAGTAATAAAAATAAATAATATTTTATGTATTTAAAATTTAAACTAAAATTATAATTTGTTGTAGAAAAATTACATTTATATAAAAATAATTATAATTATTTCAAAAATATTTGAATTATATTTGATTAAAAACAAAAGTAATAAAAACAAATTGAAATGTTTAATTTTTATAAATTAAAAAAATACTTTTAATATAAAAATTAGGTAAATATGATAAAATAAAATTTTATGTATTTTAAAATTTTAATTATATTTTATTAAAACAATGAAGGAATGTGTAAATAAATATAATTTAATAAATTTAATGAAAATATTAAATTTAAATTAATTTTTTTATAGAAAAATGTTTTTATAGAAAATAAAAATTAATAATATAATTTTCTAAGTTTATTGTGAAAATTAAATTTTAATTTATAAAATTTAATATTAATGATTATATATTTGTTTATATTTTTACAAATCTAATCATTTGGAATTCTTATAATTTGCACAATCTAACCTACATCAAAATAAACCTATCAAAAACGTAAAATGTATTTTATACAGAAAGATAATATAAAATTAAGTAAGAAAAAAAAACTTACTTGAACTCATAAAGGTCGATCTTTAAGATGAATAATATACTATAATAAAAATAGATGTGCATAACATTTTTCAAACAGTTATATATAATAGATTACGAAAGAAAGAGAAAAGAATTATAATTATACCTAAATAAATTCAATTTGGAGATTGAGAGAGGTGAAACCAAATTCTTGACAAATATCGATAACTCCTTTCGTCGATCCAAGGTCTTCAAATTCCTGAAAAATGTCGATTCCTTCAGCATCACCGAAATAAGGCCAATTACAAAACAAGAAAAAATACAAAAGACAAAGACACACTTATCGATGTAAACAAGGGTTTTAAGATACAAGCATCAAAATATTAAAAATGGAGTTTCATCTGAAAACAAACTATAATCATTTATACCTTCAGCTTTCCCAAAGAGGAGTGGAATAAAATCTACAATCATTATCTTTGCATCATATATAATACATCATAAGTCTTGAATCATTGGCTTGGAATCCTCCAGGCTACAGATGAAATCAAAATTCAGAATCAGAAAGTTGAAATTAGTGAATAAAATTTTGATTATTAATAAATTGCATACCGCAACAACAACTTTCATTGCATCGGCATTAAGTGATGTTCTTCCTATCCCATCAATATGTCATGTTAAGAAACATATGATATAACCACAAATAGTTAGTAAAATTTGAATTAGATAATAAAATTACCTTGGATACAAACTGGTCCTTGAATATGAAGGAATGACTATGAATAACAAGGTTCTACTTTAAAGATGATTAACTTTGTGTCCGCAACGATGTTGACCGAGATATCCACGCGCGAAATCAAAAAGTTTGTAGGCGAAGAAATCACTTTTGACGTAGAACTTCACGACAACTACTTTTTGAAGCCTAAATTTTCCCTTAACCATATCGAGCTACTATATTACTTCGTTTCTAGTTAGATTCAAAATTTTAAGTATTTTATGTAAAAAAATAAATATTATTTTACGTATTTAAAATTTAATCTAAAATTATATTTTGTTACGAAAAAGTTATTATTCGATATAAAAAATAATTAAAGAAGTTGTTTTATTAAATAAAAAAATACAAAATTTAATACAAATTTAAATTTAATGAAAATAAGTTTAAAATTTAAATTATATTTGATTAAATAGAAAAAAATATAATTTTAATACAAATTTAATGTAAATACGACTTTAAATTAGAGTTTTTAATTAAAAATTAAATTTAATAATTAATTTAAAATATTTTTTTTTTAATGAATTAATGATTAATATAAGTTTAATTCAAAACTTAAAATTAATTATAAATATTATAAAAATATTTAAACAAAATAAATAATATACTTAATAGTAAAAAACTAAAAAATATTTTTCATGTATTTAAAAATTAAATTAAAATATATTTTTTTATAGGGAAATAATATTTATATAAAATAAATAATAATTATGTTAAAAATAATAAAATTTAAAGTAATAATTTTTATTTAAATTTTAGGTATTTTAAATTTTTATTATATTTGATTAAGTAGAAAAACATATTAAATATAATGCAAAATAAGTTTTTAATAATTTAAATGCAAATTTAAATTTTATGAAAATAAATTTAGTTAAAAAATTAAATTTAAATAATATTTGATTAAAAAAATGAAATCTTAATAAATTTAATGAAAATAATTTAATACTAAATATAAATAGCTTATTTATAAAATTAACAATAGTATATAAAATTTAATTTGAAAGGTAAATTTAAACCTTATAAGAATATTTAAATATATACATTAATTTTATTATAAGAAATATATATGTTAAAAAATAAATAATATTTTATGTATTTAAAATTTAAACTAAAATTATAATTTGTTACAGAGAAATTACATTTATATAAAAATAATTATAGTTTTTTCAAAAATATTTGAATTATATTTGATTAAAAAAAAGTAATAAAAATATTTTAAAAGAAATTTAGTTGATATAAATTTTAAAAATACTTTTAATATAATATTAGGTAAATATAATAAAATAAAATTTTACATATTTTAAAATTTAAATTATGTTAGGATCGGGATCGCCCATGGAGGACCGGGGTTTCGGTTTCAGAAGGGTAACCGCTTACAACACAACACACACGCTCTGATTGGTGATAGTCCGGTTAGAGACTACAACCGTTCTCAATACTACGCAAACTGTCACAGACTCTTAAACCGGGTTCAAGGGCGGAAATGTCTGTTTCAGCTTAAAGCAACACACAATACTTTGGATTTGATGAGATTAACAAGGAATCAGTTAAATGAAATATGTGGACCGGTTTAGTTAAGGGTTATGTTTAGGTTGGTGATAGTTCGGTTTTTAGAGTGAATAAGCCGGAAACAAAAGAAAAGACACGAGACAAGATTTTTTATGGATGTTCGGAGCAAACCCTCCTACGTCACCCCTTCTTCTTAGATTATGAGAAGGATCTCCACTAACTTTGAATGTTACAACACTCACACAATGTCGGACGAGCCTAAATCACTACTCGTCGGTTACACCACTTCACTATGATGTAATACAGTAATTCAATACAACAACAATGCTTTCGGTAAATGAAATTGCTATTTAGGATCGCGCGTGAGATTTCTTTCTCTCTCTTAAGATTTTCAGAACCGTATTAAATGAAGTCCCTTCGTCTTCCTTTTATAGTGAATAATGTCCTAACGGTCATTTTCTTTTCTCTCAGTAGGATTGGTCAGTTTTGAACCACGCCGGTTCAGAGATGTTGCGTGCACGTTTCATCTTTCTGACACTTAGCAAGCATGCATATACCGGTCAGGTATTGATGACGTGAGCGGTTTGCAGTTTTGGACACATGTCAAACATGCACATTCCGGCTGTCTGATTCGGATCTTCGAATAAGCAGATCATCATTGTTTTTATCGCATTCTTCTGATCCGGATCTTATCTTCTTGCATTTTCCCAAGAAGCATATATTTCATCATATTACGTCATCGTGTATTTCGAAGTTTCCGGTTGATCTTCTCGTAACATGGTCCGGGTGGGATTGAGAACTTTCTTGCTAGCCGGTCTGGTTGAGATGTTGAAGTCGGTTCCTCTTGATCATGACTTGATCATCTGGAGCCGGATTACTTTGGTGTATTCTCCAGCCGGTTTATACGGTCTCTAGCCGGTTTATACGGCTTGATCTGTTCCTGCACATGAAGGTTGAGATTAATTTAGTTCTCTGGCCGTTTAAAATTAACTTACTTAATTTTTCTAACAAATTATATTTTATTAAAGAAAAGAAGGAATATGTAAATAAATGTAATTTAATAAATGTAATGCAAAATAAAAATAAATAATATAATTTTATAAGTTTATTGTGAAAATTAAATTTTAATTTATAAATTTTGATATTAATGATATGATATTGTTTATTTTTTTACAAACTTAACAAGTTGGAATTCTTATAATTTGCACAATCTTAACATACATCAAAATAAATCTATCATCTATCTAAAAACGTATCATGCCATCTTATATAGAAAGATAATATAAAATTAAGTAAGAAAAAAAACTTACTTACTTGAACATATGAAGGTCAATCTCTAAGATGAATAATATACTGCAATAAAAATATATGTGTAATGTTATTCAAACAATTATATATAATAGATTAAGAAAGAAAGCGGAAAAAATTATAATTATACCTAAATAAATTCATTTTGGAATTCAGACTGTAGAGGTGAAACCAAATTCTTGACAAATATCGACAAATCCTTTCGCCGATCCAAGATCTTCAAATTCCTGTAAAAGATCGATTTTTTCAGCATTACCGAAATAAGGCCAATTACAAAACAAGAAAAAACACAAAAGACAAAGTCACGCTTATTAATGTAAACAGGGGTTTAAGATTCAAGCATAAAAAAAATAGACTATAATCATTTATACCTTTAGCTTTCCCAAGAATAAGTGGAATAAAATCTATAATCATCCTCTTTACACCATATATAATACATTCTTCAACCAATTCATAAATCTTTAATCATTGGCTTGGAATCCTCCAGATGAAATCAAAATTCAGAATCAGAAAAGAGTGAAGAAAATTTTGATTATCAATAAATTGCATACCGCACCAGAACTTTCATTGCATCGGCATTAAGTGATGTTATTCCTATCCCATCATTATTTACCTACAAATATCATAAGAGAATATATGACATGAATTGTAAGATATTTGTTTGTGTACTATGATCCATATGTGATGACATTAACAACCATATATATATATAAAATAGAAACAAATATTTTGTATTCTTTAAACAAGATAATGTTACTCATAATTTATATAAGTGGTCAAATTACATCTTTGGTAAAAAAAAATCATTTTGTCATTTAGGATTCATTTGAAGGGTAAAATAAGGAAATAATACCTTCGGTAATTTTTTTCATTTTGTTGTTTAGGATTATTTTGAAAGCCATAGTCAATACTCCATCACCATTATAGTTCGACATCCACGACTTTGAGAATTGAGAACCTTTTAGAAAATTAATGCCAGGTTAAGAAACATATGATATGACTAAAAATAGTCAGTAAAATTTTAAAGAGATAATGAAATTAATTTGGATCCAGACTGATCCTTTAATATGACGGAATGAATATGAATAACAAGGTTCTACTGCATTGAAGACAATTAACTTTGTGTTCGCCAGGATGTTGACCGAGATATCCACGCGCGGAACCAGAAAGTTTGCATGCTAAGAGATCCCTCTTTACGTAGAGCTTGACGACATCTACTTTTTGAAGCCTAAGTTGTCCCTTAACCATATCGAGCTACTATATTACTTCGTTTTCTGTCAAAATTTTAAATATTTTATATAAAAAATAAATATTATTTTATGTATTTAAAATTTAATCTAAAATTATATTTTGTTATGAAGAACTTATTATTATATATTAAAAATAATTAAAGGAATTGTTTTTTTAAATAAAAAATTTATTTTATTAAATTAAAAAATATAAATTCAATACAAATTTCAATTTACTAAAAATAAGTTTAATGTAAAATTTAAATTATATTTGAATAAATAGAAAAAATACAATTTTAATAATTTTAATACAAATTTAATGTAAATACGACTTTAATTCATAGTTTAAAATTAGTTATAATGAATATTAAAAAATATATATTCTATATATAAGAAATATATAATTAAAAAACTAAATAATATATTTTATATATAAATTATTTTTATATAAAAAATTATTATGTTAAAATAATAAAAATTAAACAAGAGTTTTTTAATTAAAAATTAAATTTAATATTTAATTCAAAATATAATTATTTGTATGAATTAATGATTATTATAAGTTTAATTCAAAACTTAAAATTTATTATAAATATTATAAGTATATTTAAACAAAATAAATAATATACTTAATAGTGAAAAACTAAAAAAATATTTTTCATATATTTAAAAGTTAAATTAAAATATATTTTATTATAGAGAAATCATATTTATGTAAAATAAATAATAAATATGTTAAAAATAATAAAATTTAGAGTAATAATTTTGATTTAAATTTTATGTATTTTGAAATTGAATTATATTTTGATTAAATGAAAAATATGAAATCTTAATAAATTTAATAAAATTTTAAATTTAATGAAAACAATTTAATATTAAATATATTAGCTTTACAGTGAATATAAAATTTAATTCAAAAGGTAAAGTTATTGATATACATTATAAGAATATTTAAAAATATATATATTAATTTTATTATAAGAAATATATAAGTGAGAAAAATAAATAATATTTTATGTATTTAAAATTTAAATTTAAATTATAATTTTTTTTTTAGAAAAATTACATTTATATAAAAATAATAATAATTATTTGAAAAATATTTGAATTATTATTTATTAAAAACAAGTGATAAAAAAATTTTTGAAAAATTTAGTTGATATAAATTTTAAAAATAATTTAATATAAAAATTAGGTAAATATAATAAAATAAAATTTAATGTATTTTAAAATTAAAATTATATTTTAATAAAACAAAGAATTTAGATGTAAATAAATATAATTTAATAAAATTAATGCAAAATTTATATTTAAATTATATTTTGTTTTAGAAAAACGTTTTTGTAGAAAATAAAAATGAATATTGGTTTGTTTTTTTACAAACAAAAAAGCTGGAATTCTTATAATTTGCACAATCTAACCTACATCAAAATAAATCTATCATGTAACTAAAACATAACATGCATTTTATATACAAAGATAATATAAATTTAAGTAAGAAAAGAAAACTTACTTGAACTCATGAAGGTCGATCTCTAAGATGAATAATATACTGAAATAAAAATATATGTGTAGATGAAACCAAATTCTTGATAAATATCAAAAACTCCTTTCGTTAATCCAAGGTCTTCAAATTCCTTAAAAATATCGATTCCTTCAGCATCACCAAAATAAGGCCAATTACAAACCAAGAAAAAAAACAAAAGAAAAAGTCACACATATCAATGTAAACAGGGTTTAAGATTCAAGCATCATAAAAATGGAGTTTCATATAAAAACATACAATAATCATTTATACATTTAGCTTTCCCAAGGAGGAGTGGCATAAAATCTACAATCATCCTCTTTACATCATATATAATACATTCTTTACCAATTCATAAGTCTTGAATCATTAAATTGGAATCCTCCAGGCTACAGATGAAATCAAAATTCAAAATCAAAAAGTTGAAATCAGTGAAAAAACATTGATTATCAATAAATTGTATACCGCAGCAAAAACTTTCATTACATCGGTATCAAGTGATGTTCTTCCTATCCCATCATTATTTAACTACAAATATCATAAGAGAATATATGACATGAATTATAAGATATTTATTTGTCTACTATAATCCATATGTGATGACATTAACAACAACATATATATATAAGAGAAACAAATATTTTGTATTCTTTAAATAAGATAAGGTTACTCATAATTTATAGTAGTGGTCGAATGAAAGGTAAAATACGGAAATAACACCTTCGGTAAAAAAATTCATTTTGTCGTTTAAGATTCTTTTGAAAACAATAGGAAATACTCCATACCCGTGATAGTTCCACGACTTTGAGTATTGAGAACCTTTTAGAAAATCAATATGTCATGTTATGAAACATATGATATAAACCATAAATAGTCAGTAGAATTTGAATTAGATAATAAAATTACCTTGGATACAGACTGGTCCTTGAATATGAAGAAATGACTTTGAATAACAAGGTTCTACTACTTTGAAGATGATTAACTTTTTCCGCAACGATGTTGACTAAGATATCCACGCGCGGAACCGAAAAGTTTGCAGGCGAAGAAATTACTCTTTACGCAGAGCTTCACGACAACTACTTTTTGAAACCTAAATTATTCCTTAACCATATCGAGCTACTATATTACTTTGTTTCTAGTTAGATTCAAAATTTTAAGTATTTTATGTAAAATAATAAATATTATTTTATGTATTTAAAATTTAATTTAAAATTATATTTTGTTACGAAAAAATTATTATTATATATAAAAAATAATTAAATAATTTTTTTTATTAAATAAAAAAATATATAAAATTTAATACAAATTTAAATTTAATGAAAATAAGTTTAAAATTTAAATTATATTTGATTAAATAGAAATAATATAATTTTAATACAAATTTAATGTAAATACGACTTTAATTCATAGTTTAAAATTAGTTATAAAGAATATTAAAAAATATATATTCTATATATAATAAATACATAATTAAAAAACTAATAAATATTTTTTATAGATAAATTATAATTATATAAAAAATTATTATGTTAAAATAATAAAAATTAAATAAGATTTTTTTAATTAAAAATTAAATTTAATATTTAATTTAAAATATATATATTTTTATGAATTAATGATTAATATAAGTTTAATTCAAAACATAAAATTAATTATAAATATTACAAGTATATTTAAACAAAATAAATAATATACTTAATAGTAAAAAACTAAAAAATATTTTTCATGTATTTAAAAATTAAATTAAAATATATTTATTTTTTATAGGGAAATCATATTTATATAAAATAAATAATAATTATGTTAAAAATAATAAAATTTAAAGTAAAAATTTTGATTTAAATTTTAGGTATTTTAAAATTTTATTATATTTGATTAAGTATAAAAACATATTAAATATAATGCAAAATAAGTTTTTAATAATTTAAATGCAAATTTAAATTTTATGAAAATAAGTTTAATTAAAAAATTAGATTTAAATAATATTTGATTAAAAAAATTAAATCTTAATAAATTTAATAAAAATAATTTAATACTAAATATAACTTATTTATAAAATTAACAATAGAATATAAAATTTAATTCAAAAGGTAAATCTAAACCTTATAAGAATATTTATATATATATATATATATATATATATATATATATATATATATATATATATATATATATATATATATATATATTAATTTTCTTATAAGAAATATACATGTAAAAAAATAAATAATATTTTATGTATTTAAAATTTAAACTAAAATTATAATTTGTTATAGAGAAATTATATTTATATAAAAATAATTATAATTATTTCAAAAATATAATTAATTATTTCAAAAATATTTGAATTATATTTGATTAAAAGGAAAAGTAATAAAAAAAATTTTAAAAAATTTAGTTATTATAAATTTTAAAAATACTTTTAATATAAAAATTAGGTAAATATAATAAAATAAAATTTTAAATATTTTAAATTTTAAATTATATTTTATTAAAGCAAAAAAGGAATATGTAAATAAATATAATTTAATAAATTTAATGCAAAATTTAAATTTGAATTATATTATTTTTAGAAAAACGTTTTTATAGAACATAAAAATAAATAATATAATTTTATAAGTTTATTGTGAAAATTAAATTTTAATTTATAAATTTTCATATGAATATTATGATATTGTTTATTTTTTTACAAACTTAACAAGTTGGAATTCTTATAATTTGCACAATCTAACCTACATCAAAATAAATCTATCATCTATCTAAATTTAAAACGTATGAGTCATCTTATATAGAAAGATAATATAAAGTTAAGTAAGAAAAAAAACTTACTTGAACTCATGAAGGTTGATCTCTAAGATGAATAATATACTGCAATAAAAATATATAAAAATTTATGTGTAATGTTATTCAAACAATTATATATAATAGATTAAGAAAGAAAACGGAAAGAATTATAATTATACCTAAATAAATTCATTTTGGAATTCAGACTATAGAGGTGAAACAAAATTCTTGACAAATATCGACAACTCCTTTCGTCGATCCAAGATCTTCAAATTCCTGTAAAAGATCAATTCCTTCAGCATTACCGAAATAAGACAATTACAAAACAAGAAAAAACACAAAATACAAAGTCACACTTATTAATGTAAACAGTGGCTTAAGATTCAAGCCTCAAAAAAATAAAATTTCATCTAAAGAAAGACTATAATCAGTTATACCTTTAACTTTCCCAAGAATGAGTGGAATAAAATCTACGATCATCATCTTTACACCATATATAATACTTTCTTTAACCAATTCATAAATCTTGAATCATTGGCTTAGAATCCTCCAGATGAAATCGAAATTCAGAATCAAAAAGTTGATATCAGTAAAGAAAATTTTGATTATCAATAAATTGCATATCGCACCAGCAACTTTTATTGCATCGGCATTAAGTGATGTTATTCCTATCCCATCATTATTTCCCTATAAATATCATAAGAGAATATATGACATAAATTGTAAGATATTAGTTTGTGTACTATGATCCATATGTGATGACATTAACAACCATATATATATAAGAGAAACAAATATTATGTATTCCTTAAACAAGATAATGTTACTCATAATTTATATAAGTGGTCGAATGAAAGGTAAAACAAGAAAATTATACATTTGGTAAAAAAAATCATTTTGTCGTTTAGGATTTTTTTTAAAGGTAAAATAAGGAAATAATACCTTCGGTAATTTTTTTCATTTTGTCGTTTAGGATTCTTTTGAAAGCCATAGGCAATACTCCATCACCATGATAGTTCGACATCAACGACTTTGAGAATTGAGAACCTTTTAAAACATCAATATGTCATGTTAAGAAACATATGACATAACCACAAATAATTAGTAGAATTTGAATTAGATAATGAAATTATCTTGGATACAGAATGGTCCTTGAATATGACGGAATAACTATGAATAATAAGGTTCTACTACATTGAAGATGATTAACTTTGTGTCCGCGACGATGTTGACCAAGATATCAACGCTCAAAACCGATAAAATTTGCAGGCGAAGAGATCACTCTTTACGTAGAGCTTGACAACAACTATTTTTTAAGCCTAAGTTGTCCCTTAACAATATCGAGCTACTGTATTACTTTTTTTCCAGTTAGATTCAAAATTTTAAGTATTTTATTTAAAAAAATAAATATTATTTTATGTATTTATAATTTAATCTAAAATTATATTTTGTTAAATAAAAAATTCAAAATTTTATACAAATTTAAATTTAATGAAAATAAGTTTAAAATGTAAAATTTAAATTATATTTGATTAAATAAAATATATACAATTTTAATAAGTTTAATGCATATTTAAATTTAAATAATTTTAATGTAAAATTTAAATTAGATTTGATTAAATAGAAAAAATAAAATTATAATAATTTTAAAAAAAATAATAATTGTATATATGCTTTAATTTATAGTTTAAAATAAGTTATAAATAATATTAAGAAATATATAAGAAAAATAAATAATATTTTATGTATTTAAAATTTAAACTAAAATTATAATTTGATGTAGAGAAATTACATTTATATAAAAATAATAATTATTATTTGAAAAATATTTGATTAAAAAGAAAAGTAATAAAAAAAATTTTAAAAGTTTAATTTATATAAATTTTAAAAATACATTTAATTTAAAAATTAGGCAAATATAATAAAATAAAATTTTAAAATTTAAATTATATTTTATATTTTATTAAAACAAAGAATGAAGATTTAATAAATATAATTTAATAAAATTAATGTAAAATTTAAATTTAAATTATATTTTGCTTTAGAAAAAACATTTTTATAGAAAATAAAAATGAATAATATAACTTTATAAGTTTATTGTGAAAATTAAATTTTAATTTATAAATTTTGATATTAAAGATATGATTTTGTGTTTATTTTTTTTACTAAAAAAGTTGGAATTCTTGTTATTTGTATAATCTATCCTACATCAAAATAAATCTATCATGCATCTAAAAATGGATCATGCATTTTATATAGAAAGATAATATAAAGTTAAGTAAGAAAAAAAAAATTACTTGAACTCATGACGGTCGATCTCTAAGATGAATAATATATTGCAATCAAAATAGATATGTAAAATGTTTTTCAAACAGTTATATATAATAGATTAAGAAAGAAAGAGGAAAAAATTATAATTATACCTAAATAAATTCAATTTGGAATTCAGAGAGGTGAAACCTAATTCTTGACAAATATCGACAACTCCTTTCGTCGATCCAAGGTCTTCAAATTCCTGAAAAATATTGATTCCTTCAGTATCATCGAAATAAGGCCAATTACAAAACAAGAAAAAATACAAAAGACAAAGTCACACTTATCGATGTAAACAGGGGTTTTAAGATTCAAGCATCGAAATATTAAAAATGGAGTTTCATCTGAAAACAATCCATAATCATTTATACCTTCAGCTTTCCTAAAGAGGAGTGGAATAAAATCTACAATATCTTTCCATCATATATAATACATCATAAATCTTGAATCATTGGCTTGGAATTCCTCCAGATGAAATCAAAATTCAAAATCAGAATGTTGAAATCAGTGAAGAAAATTTTAATTATCAATAAATTGCATACAGCAACAACAACTTTCATTGCATCGGCATCCAGTGATGTTCTTCCTATCCCATCATTATTACCTACAAATATCATAAGAGGATATATGACATGAATTGTAAGATATTTGTTTGTCTACTATGATCTATATGTGATGAAATTAACAAAATATATATATATATATAAAGAGAAACAAATATTTTGTATTCCTTAAACAAGATAAAGTTACTTATAATTTATAGTAGTGATCGAATGAAAGGTAAAACAAAGAAATAACACCATCGATAATTTTTTTCATTTTGTCGTTTAGGATTCTTTTAAAAGCCATAGTCAATACTCCATCACCATAATAGTTCGACATCCACGTCTTTAAGAATTGAGAACCTTTTAGAAAATTAATGTTAGGTTAAGAAACATATGATAAAACTAAAATAGTCAGTAGAATTTGAAAGAGATAATGAAATTACTTTGGATCTAGACTGGTCCTTTAATATGACGGAATGAATATGAATAACAAGGTTTTACTACATTGAAGACGATTAACTTTGCGTTCGCCACGATGTTGACCAAGATATCCACGCGCGGAACCGAAAAGGTTGCATGGTAAGAGATCACTCTTTATGTAGAGTTTGACGACAACAAGCCTAAGTTGTCCCTTAACCATATCGAGCTACCGTATTACTTCGTTTTCAGTTAGATTCAAAATTTTAAATATTTTATGTAAAAAATATATATTATTTTATGTATTAAAAATTTAATCTAAAATAATATTTTGTTAAGAAGAACTTATTATTATATATTAAAAATAATTAAAGAAATTGTTTTATTTAAATAAAAATTTTATTTTATTAAATAAAAAATAAAAATTGAATACAAATTTTAATTTAATAAAAATAAGTTTAATATAAAATTTAAATTATACTTGAATAAATAGAAAAAATAAAATTTTAATAATTTTAATACAAATTTAATGTAAACACGACTTTAATTTATAGTTTAAAATTAGTTATAAAGATTATAAAAAAATATATATTCTATATATAAGAAATATATAATTAAAAAACTAAATAATATATTTTATAGATAAATTATATTTATATAAAAAATTATTATGTTAAAATAATAAAAATTATATAAGAGTTTTTTAATTAAAATTTTAATATAACATTTAATTCAAAATATAATTTTTTTTTTAAGAATTAATGATTATTATAATTTGAATTCAAAACTTAAAATTAATTATAAATATTATAAGTATATTTAAACAAAATAAATAATATATTTAAAAGTAAAAAACTAAAAAAATATTTTTTATATATTTAAAAGTTAAATTAAAATATATTTTGTTATAGAGAAATTATATTTATATAAAACAAATAATAAATATGTTAAAAATAATAAAATTTAATGTAATAATTTTGATTTAAATTTTATGTATTTTTAAATTTAATTATATTTTGACTAAATAAAAAATATGAAATCTTAATAAATTTAATGAAAAAAATTTAATACTAAATATATTAGCTTAACGATGGATATAAAATTTAATTCAAAAGGTAAAGTTATTGATATACATTATAAGAATATTTAAAAATATATATATTAATTTTATTATAAGAAATATATAAGTAAGAAAAATAAATAATATTTTATGTATTTAAAATTTAAATTTAAATTATAATTTTTTATAGAAAATTTACATTTATATAAAAATAATTATAATTATTTAAAAAATATTTGAATTATTTTTTATTAAAAATAATAGTGATAAATGTTTTTAAAAAAAATTAGTTTATATAAATTTTAAAAATATTTTTAATATAAAAATTAGGTAAATATAATAAAATAAAATTTTATGTATTTTAAAATTAAAATTATATTTTAATAAAACAAAGAATTTAGATGTAAATAAATATAATTTAATAAAATTAATGCAAAATTGAAATTTAAATTATATTTTGTTTTAGAAAAACGTATGTATAGAATATAAAAATGAATAAAATAATTTTATAAGTTTATTGTGAAAATTAAATTTTAATTTATAAATTTTGATATTAAAGATATGATATTGGTTTATTTTTTTACAAACAAAAAAGTTGGAATTCTTATAATTTCCCAATCTAACCTACATCAAAATAAACCTATATACAAAGATAATATAAATTGAAGTAACAAAAGAAAACTTACTTGAACTCATGAAGGTCGATCTCTAAGACTGAAATAAAAATATATGTGCATAATGTTATTCAAACAATTATATATAATAGAAAGAAGAAAGAATAATAATTTTACCTAAATAAATTCATTTTAGAAACCAGACTAGAGAGAAGAAACAAAATTCTTGATAAATATCAACAACTCCTTTTGTTGATCCAATGTTTTAAATTCCTGAAAAATATCAATTCCTTCAGCATCACCGAAATAAGGACAATTACAAAACAAGAAAAAAGACAAAAGACAAAGTCACACTTATTAATGTAAACAGGGTTTAAGATTCAAGCATCATAAAAATGGAGTTTCATCTAAAAACAGACTATAATCATTTATACTTTTAGCTTTCCCAAGGAGGAGTGGCATAAAACTATAATCATCCTCTTTACACCGTATATAATACATTCTTCACCAATTCATAAGTCTTGAATCATTAACTTTCATTACATTGGAATGAAGTGATGTTCTTCCTATCCCATCATTATTTACCTACAAATATCATAAGAGAATATATGACATGAATTATAAGATATTAATATGTCTACTATAATGCATATGTGATTGACATTAATAACAATATATATAAGAGAAACAAATATTTTGTATTCTTTAAATAAGATAAGGTTACTCATTATTTATATTAGTGGTCGAATGAAAGGTAAAATACGGAAATAACAACTTCGGTAAAAAAAATTCATTTTGTCGTTTAAGATTCTTTTGAAAATCATAGGAAATATTCCATACCCATGATAGTTCCACGACTTTGAGTATTGAGAACCTTTTAGAACATTAATATGTGTTAAGAAACATATAATATAACCATAAATAGTCAGTAGAATTTGAATTAGATAATGAAATTAACTTGGATTCAGACTGGTCCTTGAATATGAAAGAATGACTATGAATAACAAGGTTCTACTATATTGAAGACGATTAGTTTTGTGTTCGCGACGATGTTGACCGAGATATCCACGCGCAAAACCATAAAGTTTGTAGGCGAAGAGATCACTCTTTACGTAGAGCTTGACGATAACTATTTTTTGAAGCATAATTTGTCCCTTCGTATCGAGCTACTATATTACTTTATTTCCAATTAGATTCAAAATTTTAAGTATTTTTGTAAAAAAATAAATATTATTTTATGTATTTAAAATTTAATCTAAAATTATATTTTGTTATGAAGAAATTATTATTATATATAAAAAATAATTAAAAATAATAATTATTAAAGGAATTATTTTATTTAAATATAAATTTTATTTTTTTAAATAAAAATACAAAATTTAATAAAAATTTAAATTTAATAAAAATAACTTTAAAATATAAAATTTAAATTATATTTGATTAAATTGAATATATACAATTTTAATAAGTTTAATGCAAATTTAAATTTAATAAAAATAAGTTACATATAAAATTTAAATTATATTTAAAGAAATATAAAAAATACAATTTTAATAATTATTTAAGTTTGTTTATGAATTAACAGATAAATAAAAAATTAATTCAAATTTTAAAATAATTTATAAACATTATAATAATAATTAAAAAATAAATAATAAAGTTGATGTAAATTAAATTTTAATTTTAATAAATTTTATTATATAGATAAAATGAAAAATAAGTTTTTAATAAGTTTAATGATAAATTTAATTACATTGATTAAATTGAAAAAAATATAATTTTAATAAGTTTATTACAAATTTAAATTTAATCTAAAAAATTAAAAAATGTTTTTATGAATTAATGATAAATATTAATTTAATTTAAAATTATTTATACTTAAATATTTAATAATTATATTATAAATAATAAAAATTAAAGTAATTGTTTTGATTTAAATTATATGTATTTTAAAATTTAAATTTATATTTGATTAAATAAAATTGACAAAATTTAATACAAAATATGTTTTGAATAAATTTTACAAAAATTTAAATTTTATGAAAATAAGTTTAATAAAAAATTTGAAAAAAACTATATTTGATTACATAAAAAAATTATAATGTTAATATGCTTAATGATATTTTAAATTTAATGAAAATACTTTAATTCAAAAAAATATAATTATTTATAAACATTTTAAGAATATTTAAAAAATAATACTTTTTAATATAAGATATAAAAAAATAATAATAATATTTTATGAATTTAAAATTTAAATTTAAAATTAAAATTGTATTTTTTATTTTATAGAGAAATCATATTTATATATAAAAAAAATTATTATAATAAAAGTAATAAAACTTAAAGTAATAATTTTAATTTAAAAAATATATATTATTCTTAAAATAAGAAATAGGTATTTAAAAAATAATTAATATTTATCATAAGAAATATATAATTACAAATCTAAATAATATTTAATGCATTTAAAAAATATTTTGTTATAGAAAAATCATATTTATATAAAAAATAATAAAAATTAAAGTAATAATTTTGATTTAAATTTTATGTATTTAAAATTTAAATTATGTTTAATTAAATAAACAAATTAATGAAAATTTAAATTATATTTAATTAAATAAAAAATACAATATTAATAAATTTAATACAAATTTAATGAAAATATGCTTTAATTTATAATTTACATTATTTATAAAGAATATTTAAAAAATAAATATTTAAAAATTTTAATACAAATTTAATGTAAATATGATTTATAAAAAATAAATAATATTCTAAATACAATAAATATAAAAAATATTTGTTATAGATAAATTACATTTATTTTAAAATAATAAAAACTAAGTTTAAATCAAATTTAATATTTAATGCAAAATATAAAATAAATTTTTATGAATTAATGATTAATATTAGTTTAATTCAAAGTTTAAAATTATTTATAAATATTATAAAAATAATATAATAATTTTAATTGATATAAATTTTAAAAATATGTTTAATATAAAAATTAGGTAAATAAAAAAAATTATGTATTTAAAAATTTAAATTATATTTTATTAAAATAAAGAATGAGTATTTAATAAATATAATTTAATAATCTTAATGTAACATTTAGATTTAAATTATATTTTGTTTTAGAAAAAAATGTTTCTATAGAAAATAAAAATGAATAATATAATTTTTAAGTTTAATGTAGAAATTAAATTTTAATTTAGATATTAATAGAAAAAAAAATAAATAAACCAATATCATAAATTTGTAGATGCATGTTAAGTGTATTATGCATATTTAAGATAATATAAATTTAAATAAGTTAAAAAAAACTTACTTAAACTCATCAAGGTTATCCTGCAATAAAAATAGATGTTTATAATATTATTATAACAATTATATATAATAGAAAATGAAAGAATTATGATTATACCTAAATAAATCCATTTTGAAATTCTGGAAAGAGATGAAAATTAATATACAACTCCTTTCAACGCCGACCCAATGTCTTCACATTCCTGAAAAATAACGACTCCTTCAACATCAACGAAATAAAGCCAATTACAAAACAAGAAATGACACAAAAGACAAAGTCACACATATCAATGGAACAGGTGTTAAAATTCAAGCATCAAAATATAAAAAAAATGGAGTTTCTAGCAGCTAAAAACAGACTGTAATAAGTTTATACTTTCAGTTTTCAGAAACATTATCAATATCCTTGGTGAATCAGAAAGCTGGAGTGGAATAAATCTTTCAATCATCCTATTTGCACAATATATAATACTTTATCTCTGAATGTTTTTTTCCAGGCTACCAATGAAATAAAAAACAGAATTAAAAAGATGAAATCAGTAAATAAGATTTTTATTTTCGTTAAAAACAAAATCATACCGCATTAGCAACAACTTTCATTGCATCGGCATCAAGCCTATTCTCCCAGCATTGATCACCTGCAAATATCATAAAAAATAACCGATACCTATTTGTCATGTTTTTAATTCAGATTTTTGAGAGAGAAACGAAGAATATACGAATATATAAAACTTGGATCTGACAAAATCAATAAGGATAAGAATAGTAGACAGATCTGAAACATCAAGCTGATGGAAGATGACAAGTAGTTCATCTCCTCCTCCGGTAAGTACTCTCTTTAAAATTAGATTCCTCTTTTTTCATCTCTAACGGTCAGAATCACCGTTATGCCTTTGAAAGTCAACTGTCTGCATATTTCTAATCCAATTCCTCTTTACGATCGAATGTATTGTAATTTCTTGTTTCTTATAAGCAAGAAAGAATCTTCTCATACCTCTTCGTTTCAGTGTCCCGGGCATAGAACATGTGAAATAATCTTTCCTTTTTTCAAAGAAAAAAGCACGGATATCAGCCGATTCAAACATCATCTGATAAATTAATAGAATAATTAATACAATAAGTCAGGGCATATGCATATATATTATAAGAAACAGTATGCATTTAAAAAAAACGATTCAGATGAACATAAAGAAAACCATTATTACAACTGAATAGAAATACGGCAGGCATCGCTTCCCAAAAGGAACACCCGTACCGATTGAAACATCATAAACCCTAATCGATCGGATATTACAACAGATCTCCTTTTTCAACCAATCCAATATAATTGATGTAATTAGAAGAAACCGTTCATGAATTTTAACAGATAAACAAAGAAATTCTCCTTTTGAGAAAAAAAGGTAACCCTAAAAGTTCAAATCCCAGAAAGTAAAAAGTTGATCATGTCAGTTCTTATATCACTTCTTATATGATTGATTTCTTATTCAAACCATCATTTTCAACCTAACTCAGTCGAACATTACAGACAAGAATCATAACTCACCGGTTTTCCATTCGAGAACGAATCAGAAAGATCACGGCGCCGTGAACCAGTAGCGGATCCAATACGACGGGACATGGATCCATTATCAAACCTCTGAGATGTGAGCAGCTGCCGATGCTGTTGTACGATGATCTGTCTATGTAAATTTTACTCTTCCGTAAGCATTTTCCGATTACTAATTCCACCGGTAACTCCCCTGCTTCTGGAAGTTTTTACACCGCCAAGCAAATTATTCGATTTCTCTAGATGCTTCGGAGGAGGAGAGAAGCCGTCGTCGGTGGTGTGGACGTGTTCTTGAAGAATGGGAAATATCTGAATCCGATTTGCGGAAGGGGGTTCAAGGGGTTTTAGGATTTGGATATATATAGTTCCTATATAAATCGACAAACGGCTACTAAAGGGGTTTAGGATTTCGAATTCCAATGGATTCAAATTATCTATTATCTATTATTATAATATTAATTCCAATGAATTCAAATTATCTAATAATAATAATTTGTAATATATATATATATATATATATATATATATATATATATATAATCATAATAATTTAATATTAACTTAAAATTATAAGTACGATTTTATCCAAATCAAATTTAGGCATAATACTTTATTTTTAATAATATATATTTCAATTAATAACTTATTATAATAAAATCATAATAATAATACAATATTTGTAATATATTAAGTAAACAATTATCCTGTCTACTTAATTAAATTATTTTAAAAATTATTAATTTTAATATTAAATCATCTATTAGTAAATGGTTCACGTTTAGAAAAAAAAATTATTATTTTTATTTATGAATAGTTAATTCTTATTAATTCAAAAAATAATTATATATATAGAAATTTATTTTTATAAATAATACAAAATAAAACGTTAAATAATATGATAAAAATAAAAAACTAAAACTAAAACTAAAATTTTTAAGTTTAAAATTTAAACTTCTTACAAAATATTCTGAGGTATAGTGAAAATTATTTTTGTGTTAATAAATGACGCCAATTTTTTTTTTATCTAAAATCATAACTAACCATTGCCGAAATAATGATAAATTGAAAAAAAAAAAATCAATGATGGACACATATAAAAGAGCGTCCAAATGAATGATTAGTTCTAATAACTTTTAATTAAATAAAAAAATAAATAACTATAGATCAGACAATTTTATCTTATTTGTCCTTATAAGAAGATTGACACAAACTCAAAAAAGACCACCAAAGATAATTAACAGATATGATCATATGAGCATCAAACGACCTGACAAAAAGGTAGAATATTATTTGAATTAGAAAAATTCGGTACGACAAATCCGATCTAACTAAATAATATACTAAATTAAACAAAATAAAGCATAAATTCAAATATAAGTAAAATTATAGGAGGTACAGTACTATAGATATAGGATAAAGATATCTACAGTAAAATTAAATTAATGTTTGGTTAAAATAAATTATATCTACCGTGTTATTAAGGTTTCTAATTTTTCTTTTAAACTCATTCTTGTCTTTAACCAAAATTATTGTCTTTTTCATCCTAGGACGTGGAAGTGGACTTAGTTACCCCATTGATGAAAGCTATCCTTTAAAATGTAAACAGATTTTTTAATTTTTCATTCTCTTGACCAATAATATCTGAAGTGAAAATACAGATATCAAAAATAAAATAATTATTTGTTTAAGAAATGTTTAACAAAAAAAATATACAAATAAGTTAAAACAATAAGTTTCTTAGTTAACTCTTCGATAAAAACGTCTAACTACAATTTTTTTTGGTAGTAAGCACAGAATATTTAAATGTATTTTTTTATTATGTTAGATTACATTAATTAAGTTAAATTTGTTTTAGTCAGTTTTGTTTTTAGATAGTCTTATTTTCAAGTAATAGAACAAATTTTTATTTTTATCTTGGTAGGTACCTAAATTCTTATTAAGTCTCCACAACATAGAACAATCTATTGAGATTCGTTTACTTGTGATTTTGTTATTATATATTTAATAATATTAATTATTAATAAATAATTTATTTAAATATAGGAAATAAAATATATTTATAAAGAAATTATATTATCATATAACATTATTAAATATTTTTAAACTAATATTTTTTTATTAATTTAAATATAATTAATAATAAATATTAAAATAATTTATATAAATAAAAGAATAAAATAATCTTTAATTATTTTTACTATTTTTATACCACGAATCAAACACAAAATTATAAAGTTTATATAATTTATATCACTTTTATTATTTCAACAAACACTAATAATCTATATAACTAGTACCACAAACCAAAACGCGTAACTAATTGTATCACCTAATTGTACTAAACACTGAATATTCATATAAAATAAAATATGTTTAAGTTATATTTCAGCAGCATATGATATGATGTTGTAATATTATCAAATATGTTATGAATAAAAAATGCACATTGTTGTTGGTCTCAATCTCACCGCTTAGAATCCGTCTAGATTAAATCCGTCTAGATTGAATGTGGCAGGCTTGTATGATTATAAAGCATGTTCAACGAAGATCACGCTCGAGACAATCAATCTCAGATCTCTCCTTCTTCGCGTGGCTGGAGACCGGTCCTTATTTCTCAGAGAGAAAGGTTTTTCAATTTTGCCGTAAAAAACGGGAAAGGTGAAACAATTGTTAGAATTATCCTAATTAGATCCTAATTTAATGTGTGAGAAATTAAAATCTGAATGCGGCGGAAGCGTACCTTAATTAATCGCATGAATTGTGAATCTTCTCTTTCCTTAAACTTTGCATGGATTGAATGATTCTTTCCTTAAACTTTCCTTATATGGAATGGTTCTTCCATTTGATGAGTAAGTCAATAGATTTCTCTCTCTGTTGATGGGGACGCAAAGGAGAATTGACATTACTTCAAATGGGGACCATTACCGTTACATATAACCAACAATAAGTTAGTTATTATAGTTTGACAATTTCTAATTTAGCCCCTTCATAAAATTAGAAATGCCACTTAGGTATCCTCACTTTATATTCATGACAAATACACCCATAAGCCATAAACTTAATTTCACATTAGATCACATTATTTTGGCTTATATTAAATATGACACATGCACAATTATTTATTATACAAGTGACCCTAAAAATTCCAACAATCTCCCACTGGGTCACGTATGTACAAAAATAAATGTATCAACCATAATGCGCCTGAAGTTTTATGTCATCTCAATCATATGTTGTATAAACAATTTTATCAATTAAACATATCAATATAGGACCAAAGAGCTCGTCGTTGTATTTAAGCACAACTAGACCAAACAATGATCACATAAATCAATACAATTAATTGACAAATCATATCATGAATGTGAGGAATGAAAATTTCATGCAAGGTGATCTTTTCATGTCAATTTTCAACTGGTCCTACTTAACTTTAGTGAGATCATACTTTAAACATAATTATACAAAGTGTAATGAACTGAATAATACTTAAGTTCTGATCAGAATAAAAACTTTATAAATATCTATAAAATAATTAAACTGGAAGATGTCAAAATTACAAACTCCCACTGAAGTTAGAGATCGTTGATCTCTACGACACTCATACGAGCAATATCCTTATGAAAGACATTAGACGATAAACCTATTGTCAATAGGTTCATAACCATAGAGTTTGTACATATATATTTTTATAGAAATCTATCCACTTTGTATCATTTCTTTCATTAAATAAACTTGATGTCAAAATCACTTAATTTGATGTCTAGTAACATGTCATAAATTTCGCTGCAATAGTGGATGACGCCATAAGTGTTTGTTTGACACTTCTTCAAGAAACGACAAAACCAGCTAGCGAAAAATATTATCCGAAGTAGATTTCATACTATTTTGGCATCTCGTAATATCGGAGTCAGAATACTCAATGATCTCAAGACTTTCCGACTTTCTATATGTGAGCATTTAATTCTTAATTCTTTTCAAATATCTCGTAAGTATTGGCTACTTAATGTCAAGCAAAATTTGTGACAAACAAAATGTCACCCACATATAAAAGCAAAAATAGACGTTTACTCTCACTGAACATGTGATACACAAATAATTAATTAAATTCACCTCAAAACCAAAAGAGAGAATTGTTATTTTGTAAAATTTGTGGTATCACTAACGAGACGCTTCTTTAAGTCTATAGATGAATTTCTTTAATTTACAAACCATATTAATTTGGTCTCTCGACACAAAGTATTCTCATTGCACCAAATTGTTTTTCAATGTCTCTATTGAAAAACCCCTTAACATCTACTATGGTGAAGCTCCATATCATGAAAATATGTAACGGGTACCATAAATTGTTCTTAAAGAGTAATTCAATTAAATTGGATTGTCATAAAGACACTTGATTTTGAGGTTGTTGAGTTTGTACTTAATGAGTTTGATCATATTGTCTTGTTACTCTTGATTTTTGAACATTATCCTCAATATCAATAAAATCCTTATCAATGTCAAAAACACTTGAGATATAAATCAAATCTTCCACAATAGTAATTATTGATCTAAATCATTTTTAAAGACACAATCATTTCTCCCCTCAAACTCAATATCCTCAAAACAAATATTGCAGTCTCGTCTAAAAAAAACTATCTTTAACTTGACATAATAAAAAAATTATTGCCCTCAATCACTTAGAATATTTAATAAAATAGTTGCTCACATTTATAAACTTAAGTAACAATTAAATTCAAATAATGATTTATCCCATCTCAAAATACTTAATGTAACATTAATATCAAGTCTTTGGACAGTAATATTAATTGCTAATAGTATTTTGGTGTAATGATCAAACATTAATAATAAGACATGTCAAATAATCAATCTATCTTTGGATGGATTAATTATTTACATAAATAAGACTTTATAATTATTACATATTTATCATCACAAGTATTAATGCAATTCTGTCAATTAATTATCAGCCTTTGGGCCAAATAATATAATCACATGAATTACACAATACTACCATTCAAAATTGTCTTGAATTAATTTCAACAAACATTGTCACTTTGGTGATTATTTGTATCAATCAATACAATCTAAATAATGAACAATAATATCATTATTTTAAATTTAAATGTCATATTATTATATATAACCTAAATAATAATATATAATTTTCCAAAAAAACATATAATTTATTTTATTATAAAAAATAAAATTATACCGTAAGACAAATCTTAGAAATTTGTAATATCTTATATTAATTAAATTAAATAATAAATCTTCAAGATTTTATTTGACCAAATTTTAAATATAAGCATAAATCCAATTATTAAATAATTTATTAATAATCATTAACCTTAATCTTTTAATCCTAAAATAAAGGATATAACTAATTTTTTTTTATTATATATTGATTTATATATATATAATCTTAAACATTATTCCTTAATTATCTCTTGATTTATAATATATTATATATTATTTAATCCCTTAACAACAAATATCAACAGTCAATTTAAAATACGGTCAATTTAAAACAAAGAATTTCTCCCTTTAACCCCTTTAACTTTAACAAAAAAATCTAAACCGTTTAACAAGAAAATCTAAACACGGTCAATTTAAAAAACAGAGAATTTCTCCCTTTAACCCTTTTAACGAGAAAATCTAAACCGTTTAATCTAATTATCAATAAATTTAATAAACATTATTAAATAATATTATAAATCTTTATATATATATATATATATTTACTCAATTATTCGATATTATCAAAAATCAATATATCCATATATTCCGAGAGAAAATTCTTTTTATGGATTTTATCATCTTAATTATCGTAAAATTCAAATATCCCTTAATCTATTCATCTATATATATCCGATTGAAATTTTCAAATATATATATATTCTCATCATAATTTATTGAAATTATCAAAATCAATATATATTCCTAATATTATATTTGAAATTCTCAAAACCAATATATATAATCCGAAAATATGAAATTATCTATAAATTCATGCATATATATATATATATATATATATTTATGATTACTGAGAATCTAAATATCCCTAAACCGAGGAGGAATCTTAATTATGAGATAATTCAAATATCTCTTCCCATCAATCTTCATGATAACATCATACGATATTAATTAATATATAACAGTTCCTCTTTACAGAAACTTAAAGATCTAGGAACTTAACAAAACCAGAGAATCTAAATATTTATAAATTGATAAATCTTTATATCTTTATACCAAATTAATATATATATATATATATATATATTCCTAATAACATGCTTTTATTTTTATTATGAATTGCATGCCTATAAATTTCATACATATATATCTACACCGATATAATTTTTTCACATAATTAAATTAGGATGGCTCTGATACCAATTGTTAGAATTATCCTAATTAGATCCTAATTTAATGTGTGAGAAATTAAAATCTGAATGCGGCGGAAGCGTACCTTAATTAATCGCATGAATTGTGAATCTTCTCTTTCCTTAAACTTTGCATGGATTGAATGATTCTTTCCTTAAACTTTCCTTATATGGAATGGTTCTTCCATTTGATGAGTAAGTCAATAGATTTCTCTCTCTGTTGATGGGGACGCAAAGGAGAATTGACATTACTTCAAATGGGGACCATTACCGTTACATATAACCAACAATAAGTTAGTTATTATAGTTTGACAATTTCTAATTTAGCCCCTTCATAAAATTAGAAATGCCACTTAGGTATCCTCACTTTATATTCATGACAAATATACCCATAAGCCATAAACTTAATTTCACATTAGATCACATTATTTTGGCTTATATTAAATATGACACATGCACAATTATTTATTATACAAGTGACCCTAAAAATTCCAACAACAATCACATCCAGACGCTTTTACGGATTTCCTCCCTTATTTATTCATCTTTTCATACTATTTACCACTATTATATATTTTAGTATTCAACACTTATTGCACATGGCTGGCCGTTATGTGAAAGAAAATTTTTCATCCTCGTTTAAATGATCTGTACGTATACATACTTCTTTTCTCTTTTATCTCTCGCAATCGTTGTGACTTTATTCATCATTAACTCTTTGTGGCATGTTGTAAATTCCAAATGCCTCTTTCACGTTATTCATCATTAACTCTTTCATTATATATCACAATTATCTTATCTGCATTCATAATTAGATGACCATTTTTTAAATAAGCTTTTATTTGCCAAAGAATCATATATGGTTTAATGTCTTGTCCATTGGGTCTCATATACAAAGTGCATCAAGACTGATAATGACAGATTCTACTTTCAACTGACAAACGATATGGATCAGGAGGTACACCTTTACTTTGTGTTTCATATAATGCCATCTCATTTTGTGATCGAGTTTATTTTGTCGGCATCGACACGAAAGAATTAGAGAAGCTGAGCTCGGTTCACATACTGTAAGGTCCCATGGGATTACAGTGGCGAGGATCCACTTACATGATTGACTCATTTTTTGCTTCTTGGTGTGATATACTATGTTTTGAATACAATCAGTCCGTTCTATCGGTTTGTTGAGAAGGATATGACGTCTGACCTCAAGTATCCTTTGAAAGATAATACAGTTACTCCATGGCTGTTTCAGTATGTTCTTTTTCTATTATTTTTATTTAGAGAAATATTTATAGGTCGTGTAACTTATAAATTATGTTCCTTTCCATTGCTAGATATATGAAGTTATTTTTCCTATCTTGATTTTTCTGAGAGTTTATTTACTTAGGAAGGATGTATACGATCTTCATCATGCAACTTTAGGTAAAACTGAAATCCTTACTTTATGTTCCTTATGTGAAATGCTATGTTTATAAACTTTGAGAAAAAAAATAGGCCTACTTTTTTCAATCCTCATCACGGCTGTTCTAACAAGTGCGATAAAGGATGCTGATTGTCGACCTAGACCCGATTTCTTCTGGCGGTGCTTCCCAGATGGAAAGGATGTATGTATTTCACTTAATTTCTCTAGATACTGGCTTCATTTATAAATACCAAGTTCAGTTTACAGTTCAGATCCAAATGATAGGACATAAATAATTTTAAATGAAATGAATATGGAATATGCAGTTTTCCCACTAAGAATCCTTAATTGAAGTGGAGGTAGGTCTGTGGGGATCTTGCTAATATTGGGTTTTGCTACAGCAAAACTATGGATCTTCTTCGAAATCAAACCTGTAATAAATCAGTTTTCAAATCGTCTATGACGACAAACAGATTACGAAGACTGAAATAGCACAAAGCAATAAACGACAACACAATATACGTGATTCGGTCAAAATCGACCTACGTCCACGGGAGGGATAAGTTTCACTATATCATAGAAATGTCAATAGTAGAAACTTACATGCCCTGCTCTCAAATAAAAGAAGTGATTACACTAGGAATGATTGGACTACTCCACAATCAAAAACTCCCCCAATCTTTCTCTCTAGATCAGCCAAAGAACAAGAAGAAGAAGGAAACCAGAAAACCCTAGATTTGTAATTCACTCTCTCAACTTTACTGTGTTATGAGAAAATACCAAAAAAAAAGTATTTATACTGTAACCCGTTTTCATAACAGAAAACCCTAACCCGTTTACCCGAAATTTAAAAAACCCGCCCGCAATGGCAAGGAACACCTCAACAATTCTCCCCCTTCCGAGCCATGGGAGAATGTTGCTATAAACATTCATCATCGTGACACTTCTGCTAGAACCATTCCGTCTTTGGCACAACATATCTCATGCTTGCCTCTTGGCAAGCCCTTTGTCATCATATCTGACCCGTTCTCATCTGTATGCACTTTCTCCAAGTATAACTCCTTCTTCTCGAGCACTTCACGGATCCAATGGTACCTTATTTGGATGTGTTTTGAACGTGAATGGAAACTTGGATTCTTGCTCACATGTATAGAACTTTGTGAGTCACTAAACATCACAAACCTGTCTTGTGCAATGCCTATTTCTTTCAACAATTCTTTCATCCATCTCATTTCTTACAACATTCAGTAATGGTAATATATTCAGCTTCTATAGTAGACAAAACAACACATTTCTGTAGACGAGACTGCCATGATACAGCTCCTCCTCCAAAAGTAAACAAATACCCTGAAGTTGATCTCATTGTGTCAATATCACTACTCATATCTGAATCAGAAAACCCTTCAACATGTTTCTTTCCAGTACCATAACACAAAGCGTATTTGGAGGTCCCTCGAAGATATCTCATTAGCCACTTAACCGCTTCCCAATGTGTCTTACCAGGATTTGAAAGGAAACGACTAAGTACTCCAACCGCATGAGCTATATCTGGTCTTATATAGACCATTGCATACATCAGACTGCCTATTGCTGAAGCATATGGAACACTGCATATTTCTTGTCTTTCCTCTTCATCGTTGGGAGACATTGTTTTGTTTATTTTCAAGTGTGTAGCCAATGGACAAGCAACTGACTTTGCGTTGTCCATACAGAATCGTTTTAGAATCTTCTTAATATATCTCTCTTGAGACAACCATATCATTTTCTTCACCCGATCACGAATGACCTGCATTCCAAGAATTTTTCTTGCTTGACCCAAGTCTTTCATCTCAAAAGACTTAGCCAAATCCTTTTTCAACTTGGCAATCTTGAGCTTGTCTCTCCCAACAATCAGCATGTCATCAACATATAGGAGAATTATAATAAAATCATTAGAAGAAAACTTTTGCACAAAGACACAGTCATCTGTAGACGTCTTCATGTACCCATGGATGGTCATGAACAACTCAAATTTAAGATACCACTGCCTTGGTGCTTGCTTCAAACCGTACAGACTTTTGACAAGTTTGCACACCTTGTTTTCCTCACCTTTCTTATTATAACCTTCAGGTTGCTCCATATAAACATCTTCATCCAAATCATCATGGAGAAATGCAGTTTTGACATCAAACTGTTCAACCTCAAGATCCATACAAGCAGCTAGACTTAATATCACCCGGATAAAAGTCATCTTCACTACCGGTGAGAAAATCTCATCATAATCGATTCCATGCCTCTGGCCAAAACCTTTGACAACTAGTCTAGCCTTGTATCTTGTATTTCTATCATCACCTTCTTGCTTGATATTGTACACCCATTTATTTTGTAATACTTTTCTGTTCTTTGGTCTTTGAACCAGTTCATATGTGCCATTTTTCAGCAATGACTTCATCTCTTCATTCATGCCAGCTATCCATTCTTCCTTATGAGCATCCTCAAGAGCCTCCTTGTAACATATAGGCTCCCCACAATCAGTTAGAATGACATACTCTGTAGCAGGGTACTTAGAACTTGATATTTTCTCTCTAGTAGACCTTCTAAGTACATCTGTGTGTTGATTATGTTGATTTCCATCTTCTTGTTAAACTTCAAAATCAACTTCATCATTATCACCAAGATCAGTTTCAGTATTAGTATCATTTCCATGGCCTACAACTTGACCCTGAGGAATATCATCATCACTGTCTGAGTCTGAAGCTACATGTGGCCTTGTCTCTTCAACATCATGAGACAACTCAAGACCAGAAAGATCATGTATGTATGCATCAAGTTTTTCACCATCTTCAAAATTCTCAATAGTCTGATCTTTAAGGAATACTACATCTCGGCTTCTCAAAACCTTCTTGTCAACTGGGTCATAACACTTGTATCCCCACTTTTCATCACCATACCTCAAAAATATGCATTGCCTGGTTTTTGCATCTAGCTTAGACCACTCATCTTTTGGAACATGCACAAAAGCTCTGCAACCAAAAACACGTAAATAGTCATAATTAACATCTTTACCTGACCAGAAGCTTTCTGCACACTTATTCTTCAATGGCTTGGAGGAAGAACGTTTGATCACATACACTGCAGTGCCATGACTTTAGCCCAAAAATGTTTAGTCAACTTGGCATGGGAGAGCATACTCCTCATCCGTTCTAACATTGTTCTGTTCATCCTCTCTGCCACACCATTTTGTTGTGGAGTCTTGGGCATAGTCTGTTCATGTCGAATACCCTACTCTTTGCAATATTCATCAAATGAGCATATGTACTCTCCCCCGTTATCTGACCGCACCCTCATCAGTTTTCTTCATGTCTCTCTTTCAACCAGCTTGTGAAAGACCTCAAACTTTGATACAACCTCATCTTTGGACTTTATAGCATAGGCCCAAACCGTCCTAGATGCATCATCTATGAATGTTACAAAATAGGAAGTACCGCCTATGGATTTAATCTTCATAGGACCACAAACATCTGTATGGACCAGTTCAAGGATATTCTTTTTCAGTTCAACTTTTGACTTACTGAAGGAGACTCTATTTTGCTTACCCTTCAAGCAATGCTCACAATTTTCAAGATGAGCATCCTTGAGATTCAGCAACTCATTCCTCTTGATCAAAACATTCAGCCCATTTCTAAAAACGCACTTAGAGAGAGAAATTTTATCTGGAGATTTTTTTTCTCACATCGGGCACGACCGGCACATCAACGCCGCCGGAGCTTTTGACGTCGGAATGATCTCAAATTTCTCCAGTAGGTGCGTCTCTTTCCCCCCTACAATCTGACCGAAGGAATTTCAATTTGAACGGAGGAATCGGGAGAAATCACGATTATAGTTTCTAGATCGAATATTTAGGTCGTTTTCGGCACGATCGGCACATTCGACACGATCGGCACGAACAACACAAACGACATGGATTCTTGCCGCGACCGCGCTTCTACATCGGAAGTCAGCCGCCATCCTCCAGCACCTTCGATCGGTTGTCGTGCGCCCTTTGGAACGTGTTCTGTTGTGCAATGAACGGTCGCGGTCATCTTCTCTTACCGTTTACCGGAACATTTCGTCAAACCCCCTTCTGCAGAGACTTGACGTCAAATCGGCGTTGGTCGCCCTCCTCTTCTCACTTTTCGTTTACAGGTTAGTTCGGACCTCGGTCGGGACATCAAACCACACCGCGAGGCGCGGGTAGGTCTCCATTGAACTTCTTTATCGCCGTTTGAATCAAGTGTTCGGTCTGGAGGAAGCTTTCGTAGCTACAGACCGTTCCAAAATTGCTTAAACCCTTTCTTGTTTGAGCAATTATTTTCAAGCCCCTGTTCCGGTGCGATTGGTTTCCAATCGTGCTGTTTGCGCCCACCCTTTGCTGCAGAATTCCAACCTCTGTGACTCCTTTGAAGATTAGGCAGTTTGCGCTTGATCTTTCCAATGACTGGTACGCGCCCGTCCAGTGTAGTTACTCGGGCAAGGGGCGTCCTTCAAGTCCGCCCTGATGATCCTAAGAAGGTGCTGAAGGGGCCGTCGACAAGCAGTAAGGCTAGGTCTGATAGACGAACTCGCAGGTCTCTTAACAATCCCAGGAAGCAGAAGCCAGAAATCATGGATGAAGTCCTAAACAACGGAGAAGATGCGCCTATTGATTCTATGCCAAATACATCATCGGGTATGTGTTCTTTTCCACATGCTGATGAATTACATGAGAATAGTTCTATTGGGGATTCATACTGTAACAATATGCATGTTCATAATAGAAATGATAAGATTGAATTGATAGGAAAAGACAGTACTGCATATAGAAATGATAGGACTTTAATTCTAGAAAATTCTGTTGTTACTGGACTTGCTGCACAGAATGGACCGTTAGAATCGCTGGTTGGTACCCTAGACCTGACCGGTCATTCTGTTGGGAAATTGGATTTGAAATCTTGTCTTGTTAAAATTGATGACAATCGGGTCGCTTGTGCTGAAAATTCAGTCCCAATGTTGGAGATAATCTGTCAAAAAGGCTCTAAGGTAATGCAGGAAAATGACATAAAATGTACAGGTTTATTGGGTCCTATTGAAAGCTCAAAATTGGGGTCTGTTTCTGAATCGGGTGAAAACATTATGCTGAGATTTATGTCTATTTTGAATGATCCTACTGAAGTTGGTACTGGTGTTCCTATTGAGATAAGTATGACAGAGCTGAAAAAGACTGTTGATCGAGAATTAATAGGTTCAAAAAATATTACAAGGTCGGGGTCAGTTTCAGAAGCAGGAAAACATGACAGTTTGGGTAATTCAAGTGCAGAGAAAGATCAGAAAACAAATTTTACCGGTCCTACTAAAGAGGATGCTAAACTGGGCAAAATAGATCATTTTGAAATTTCCTCTACAGGGTTGGAGATATCAGCTGCTCAGAGTCCATTAGGTCCAAAGAAGGATATAATTTCAGAGTCTTGTTCTACAATGAGAAATCTTGCAAATCTAAAAGTCTCAGGTTCCATTAATGATTAGAATGCTAAGTCTACCTGTCCTGCTAAGGATCAAATGGAAAGTCAGATATCCAGACTATGTACTAGGCTTGAAAAAGGTTGGACAGAAGACACTAAATGCGCCCAGGATTCTGAAACTGAGGCTAAAATTGCAGGATCTTCTAAACAGCCTGCACATCTAGCTGAAACTGTTAAAGGACATAGTCTAACAGAATCTGGAAACACTGAAAAAATTGGATCTGAGTTAGAGCTATTCATGGAAATAAATTCAGCTAAATTAGAGAAGCCTAATAATACAGATATAAAGGATGATGAACTGAACTTGATTGGTATAGCCAATGGTGAAAGCTTGACTGGAAATTATATTGATTCGTTGATTGATGACATCATGAATGACAATCTGGGTCTGGGTATGGATCTCATGGAAGCTACAAATAAGTTGGGTCAGAATTTAAGTCAGGGTATAAGAGGTGAAGAATGTATGAAACTAGAAGAATTAGCCAACGGTTTTCGCTTGGCCGGGTCTGATGAGAGGTTAGCCAACGGTTTTCGCTTGGTCGGGTCTAATATGGGGTTAGCCAACGGTTTTCGCTTGGCTGGGTCTGAAAAAGATAATTTGGTTACAAAAAAGTTGGGTCTAACAAGGGTGGATAACATGAATATTCAAGTCATTGATCCTGAACACGCCGGTCCTGGATACACTAAAACTACTCATGGCATTGGTCATATCTCTTCAAATGTCGGTCCTAGCTATTCAAACGTCGGTCATAGCTCTTCAAATGCTGGTCCTAGCTCTTCTAATGCCAGTCCTAGATCTTCTAATGTCAGTCCTAACTCTTCTAATGCCGGTCCTATCTCTTTAAATGTCGGTCCTAACATCACATATCCACCTTTTACCGGTCCTAATCGCCAAGATAATAAATCTACTAACAAAGCTTTGAGCCACCGGTCGAATCAAAAGAACCAAAGCATAGATGTTGATTTGGAATCAGACGATAGCACTGACTATGATGAAACAATAATATGCGACCTCGAATATCATAAGTCCATGAAGAAGATATCGACAACAAAGATCAAACCAAAAGCAAAGAGGCATAATTCTTCCAAAACAAGTGCTGAAATTGAAAAGATCGATCAAGAAACTAGATCGAATAATTCTAAAACAGCTAAGAAGGGTAAGAATGAATCGAAAATCAAAGAAAGGAAAAACATGACAGCAAATAACTCAAGTTCTAAGAAGAATGCTGAAGTAAATCCCAAGGAAACTGTGACACCCGAGACTAACCCTGATATATTGAACCTGGGTGCGTTTTCTCCACTCGTTAATCTGGATCGTGAAATGCCAATTGATAGTATTCAAAAGAGGAAAACTGATACACAAGAGAAGAGCACTAAAGGGGATATTCTAAAGAAGATCGGAACAATTGAAGGCAACGGTTTTGTGGGAAATATAAGGGTTAGATGGGCCGAAAAGAATAAACAAGTCAGGAAAGATAGCATCCCTGAAATAGTCACCTCCTCAGCTCCTCCTACTGCTGCAATTCCTGGCAAAGAAAATACTCAGGCTGATAACAAGGATCTTACTGCTGGTCCAACGTGGTCAATGAGAAAAAACGAAACAGCAAATTTGGCAGGACTGAGAAACCAGATGAAGAAGCTATTTTTCCAAATTAATAAACAAGAGATTACGATGCCCCAAGAAAGAAATGATCAATATGATGAAGTGATCAAGTGGACGGTTGACGCCATGAAGGAAATTTCGAAATGTAATAAAACAAAGGTGTACACTATCATGAGCAACCCAAATAAAACTTGGCAAGAACGAAAGGTGTGGAATGGAAATGCCATGAGCGATCCAGAAAAGGGAAAATTCCAGATAGACACCTTATTCCCAAAGGTAATTACACTTGATCATCCTCACCGATTTGAGCTCCCACCCGAAATTGATGAAAAATGTGTCAAGGCATGGGAGTTTGTCATAGTTGGTCATTTTATGGGCAACATGAAAGCACCATTTGCTGAGGTTAAAAGAACGTTGATGGGTCAGTGGGAATCCTCTGGTCTAGAGAGGATCACAATCAATGATCACGGATTCTACTTTCTATCCTTCAGGAATGGAAGCGAAATAAAGTCGATCATAGAGAGCGAATATACTTTTATCAGGGGAAAAAGATTCAAGTTGTACAAGTGGAGCGAGGAACTTAATACTAATCATAGACCGCCTGAACTTGAACAAATCTGGGTAAATCTCAAAAATGTTCCACCACACATGTGCAACCCGATGGGCCTAGCCTATATTTCAAGCATTATAGGCAAACCACTTATGTTTGACCCAACAATGGAAGGTTACGAGCGTGCATCTGTGGCCAGAGTTAGTGTCGAAATCCATCCAAGTAGCTCTCTTCCAATCAACCTTGAACTTAAAGATAGACTGGGAAATTTATTTGACATTGGAGTACAATACGAATGGAAACCAAATCGATGCATATGGTGTAGCACTTTCACACACGCTACGAATAAATGTCCAGTCAATAATAATCTAAAATCGAAGGCCAATAACAACACTCAAGTAAGCGATATCAATGACTCTAACCAGACTCAGGTTGAGAGAAATGTGAACAGGTCTGAACTTAACAACAATGAACGCACTAAGGATGATAAGATGGGCAACCAAAAGCAAGAACAGATAAGGGTAAGGAAGAAGATAGGAAAAAGAATGAAGTGGGTAAGGGTACAAGCTGGCCCTACTAACGTTGATCATATTGGTCATGTTCAGGGCACCGGTCCTAGGGATTCTGTTTTCTCAAGAATAGGTCCTGTTCAAAATGTCAGTCCTGATCAGGTTATCGGTCTTGATAAAGCTAGACATAGACACACCGGTCCTAGAGCTTCTCATAAAGCTACTGTTCCTAGCCATATTGACCATATTAAGCCTGGTCTTGGACTTGTTGATCATGAAACTACTCAAGCTACCGGACTTGCTACTACAGGTCCTGATGAAAAACGTGCAACCATTGTTGATCCCGGCTATATTGGTCCTAATACTGGCACAAGTCCTATTATTGTGGATGATACTATTGTTGGTCCTAACTCCACCGATCCCAATACTGATCAAAGAACTGGTCTTGATGTAACTACATGTCCTAGTTCCAAAGTTTCAGAAATTCAAAGATCTATGGGACGGGGAATACTTGGCCCATATGAAACAAGCAAAATTGGATCTGAAGGCACTCCAATAAGTCGTGAGTCTACTCTTCACAGTTCTAGGAATGCAAGTATGAACCTAAAAAACAATGTCATCAAAATTCGAAATGACCTGACCCTTGGGCTCAGAGCCACCTTTCGAGATGATGAACAGGAGAATCTTGAAATAAGTAATAAAGAAGCTCTTGAGAATGGACTGGGAAATCTTGGGTTTTGTGAAATCAAAAGATCAAGTGCAAAAGAAGACAATTTGGTCTTGAATAAGGCAGTGAGCCTTAATTCTGAAGTAGGGCGAATAAAAACCGATAACAAACATGAATCTAGTAGTGAAGAGGTTCAAAGTCAGAAAAGACCTACTAAAGCAGAACAAGATGAAAATCGAAGACAAAGCAGAAAGATCCTGGATCCAGAAGCTACTAAATCTATCAAGGGAGAAGATGAGATCTACATGAGGCAACCCTCACTCAATGGCAATAGTATTCCATGTAATCAAACTGTAGCCATTGAGGATAGTGAGGAAAGTGATGCTTATGATTTCTCTGATGAAGAGGTCCAGGATAGTCTGGAAAGTCAGGAACCCAACACTTATATTCATTCATGAATATATTGACATGGAACATAAGGGGACTCAATGACCTTCTAAAATGTAAGGAAATCAGGAGGATCATTGAGAATCAGAAGATCACTATTATGGGTATTCTTGAGACAAAAGTCAAAAGTCGGAACATTGAGAAGGTTAGCAAACTGTGTATTGATAGTAGCTGGGAAATCATTCACAACTCAAATGACAAAACGGGCAGAATCTGGGTTATTTGGGATAACAAAGTTGTTGAGGTGATGACTCTTTTTTCGAATGATCAAGCAATCCTGATGGAGGTCAAAGACAGAATCACAAGAATCGTGTTTAATCTTGCTATTATCTATGGTAGCAACTCAAGCACGGAAAGAAGACTCCTCTGGAATTGTCTTAAAATCTAGATCGGTATTGATAAATCTTGGGTTGTCCTCGGTGATTACAACGTAACTAGAAACGAATCTGATCGTAGCCCAGAATCTGAAATTACTCGGGATATGATTGAATTTAATGACTGCATCAGAGATATGGGTTGTATCGAGCCTACCAATTCTGGGAACTTCTTCACTTGGTCTTCTACGAGAGGGAATTAACAAATTAGAAAAAGTAGAATTGACAGATGTCTGGTAATGAGAACTGGATTAACCAATTTCCGAGAAGTCAACTTCATGATTTGAATCCGGGTATATCTGATCACTGCCCGATTAAATTGTTCTGGGAAAAGGAAGAAAGGTTCAAAAGGCCCTTTAAAATTTTCAATTTTTGGATGGATAACGATAAATTCAAGGGTATCCTCGAAAGAGTATGGTCAACAGATGTCAGAGGTTCCAACATGTACAGGGTTTCTGAGAATCTTAAGCTCCTGAAGAATCATCTCCAAAGCTTTGACAAGAAGAAGTTCAGCAATATCTCCAATAGAGTTCTGGCTGCTAGAGAAGAACTGGAAGAGGTTCAGAAAAAGTTATTAAGGGATGATAGTGATCAACAACTCAATGAAACAGAAACATATGCGCTTGAAAACTTCAGGAAGCTGAGTTTGCTTGAAGAGAATTTTGTTAGACAGAAATCAAGACAGAGCTGGCTTTCGTTGGGTGACAAAAACACAGCTTTCTTCTACAGAAAATGCAAGGCTAGAAACATGAGAAACAATGTGTATAGGCTGAAGAATGATGATGGTGAATATGTTCAGGGTCAAAAGGGTGTCCAAGATCTGGCTATTGATTTCTATAAGTAGCTTATGGGTACAATAAAGCAGCATCAAAGTCACCTGAATACCTTGTATCAAATTATTGATAGGAAAATCTCTACAGAAGATAGTCGCGAGTTGATAAGGGTGGTCACGAAGGTTGAGGTTAAAGAAGCTTTGTTTAGTATTGATGGGAATAAAAGCCCGGGTCCTGATGGGTTTAATGCACAGTTCTTCAAAGATAATTGGTCGGTTGTGGGTAAAGATGTTACTGATGGGGTTCTGGAGTTTTTCAAAAACAGGAAGATGTTAAAGCAATGGAATACAGCGGTCCTAACCTTGATCCCCAAAACTGCGGTACCTGAGAAAGTACAAGATTTCAGACCAATTTCCTGCTGCAATGTGATTTATAAAATGATTTCAAAAATCATTTCTAAACGTTTTAAAAATGTTATAGGAAAAATAATAAATCTTAATCAATCTGCATTCATCCCCGGTAGGACAATCTCTCATAATATTCTTCTTATGCAAAGCCTATTAAAAGGCTACGGGAAAAAGAAGATATCCCCGAGAGTGGCTTCAAAATAGATATCAAGAAAGCTTTTGACTCTGTTAGATGGGAAGACATTCGAGACTTTCTGGTTGTTTCTACTTTTCCTATGATTTTTATCGATTGGATTATGCAATGCGTTTCATCATCCTGCTTTGTTGTTAGCGTCAATGGAGTCCACAGAGGCTATTTCAAGGGTGAAAACGGGGAAAGGTAAGGGGACCCCCTCTCTTCTTACCTTTTCGTAGCTATCATGGCGATCTTTGAGAGCATCTTCGCGATGTTCCGAAAGAATCGTCCATACATCTTTCACCCATTCTGTGAGGTAGAGGAGGTAACACATTTATGCTTTGCTGACGATTTGTTCATTCTAGCGCACGCGGACGTTGATTCCATTAAAACTATTAGGGCTGCACTAACGTTCTTTTCTGAGGTAATAGGTTTAACTATTAATGAAAGCAAAAGTGTGGCATTTTATGGAGGCGTGAAGGACGAAACAAAGCAGGACATCTTCAACATCATGGGCATCAAGGAAGGCAAATTTCCCATAAGGTACTTAGGAATTCCGTTAACTACGAAGCAGATCGAGATCTCACACTACAAGCCGCTGATTGAAAAGGTAAAAAACACGATATCTGGTTGGGCAGCGAAAAAACTTTCTTATGCAGGGAGGATCGAACTTATCAAAACCGTGGTTATGGGCATAATTGGCTATTGGGCGCAGCAAATGGTCATTCCGAAGAAGGTAATGAAGGAACTCGACACACTGTTGAGAAACTTTATTTGGGGTAATAGTGGAAGAGGAGGAAAGAAAGTCAAATGGACCGCTCTCTGCAAACCGAAGGACGAGGGAGGCATCGACTTGAAGAACTGTATCGAGTGGAACAAGGCTCTAACCTTCAAGCATCTGTGGGCTTTGGAGCGCAATCAGGAGTCACTATGGATCAAATGGGTGCATACGAGATTTATGAAACACGAAACCAGCATCTGGACCTGCAAAATTCACGAAGGTATGAGCTGGTCTCTAAAAAAGATTCTTAAACTAAGAAGCAATATTGCAGATCTTTATGACATCCGACTAGGGGACGGGAAAGGCACTCTATTCTGGAACGACCCTTGGTTTGAAAATCAGTCTATCATCGACAAGGAGCAGTTTCAAAATACTCGTATCAGAAGGGACTGCGCAAAAGCGAAAATCAGAGACAACAAATACGGGAATTGGAATTTGCTCTTGAGAATAATTCCAGAAGGAAAGAGGATACTTGATCATATAAGTAACATACAACTACACGACAGACCGGATATTCATGAATGGAAAGCTGAGGACAATGGGAAGCTGGTATTGAAGAAAATATGGGAGGTAATCCGGGAAAAAGCGCAGAAAGTAGAATGGGCTCCTCTTGTATGGTCAACGAAGATTATCCCTCGACACCAGTTCATCCTATGGCTCGCCTTCTGGGAAAGACTCAGCACACGTGATCGTATCAGTAAGTATATGAGCATCCCGGACGTGAGCTGTCTTCTATGCATAGGAAATGAAGAAACCATAGATCACCTATTCGGGAGTTGTTGTATTGCTTCGGAGCTTTGGGACAGATTCTATAAAAGCCTGGAGCTGATCAGTTTCCCGAGCGAATGGAATGAAATCAAAGAAGCGGCACTACTCAAAGCCAAGGGAAATAGATTTTCAACAAGCGTGTTCAAGTGCGGCTTTGGAGCAGTGGTGTATAACATTTGGCAAGAACGGAATGCAAGGGTATATGACAGAACCCGCAGGAGCATTGACGAGTTATGGAAAGATATTGTATCGGATTGCAGCGCCCTCGCGGGAACGTGGAGAGGAATTCCAAGCACGGAGCAGAACTGGAATATCTGCAGGAACTGGAATTTACCGTTTTTTAAACTCACTAGAATTGAAAGCATTGCAAACAGATAATTCATTTACGTTTTTAGCTTTTATTCAGAATGTTACGACTTCAAAATCATTCTAGGCCTGTCTAGAATGATCTCTTAAACTCGTGGTTTTTTTTCCCGTTTTTGGGAATTTTTAATGAAATGACGCTAAGTCGTTTTCCCAAAAAAAAAAAAACATTCAGCCCATTTTCACTAATGTGACCTAGTCTCTTGTGCCACAACTCAGAGGATGACTCCATCAAACCAGAATATTCTGCATCATAGACAATTTTCAAATTTGTTTTGTATAAGGAACAACATTTCTTACCTCGTGCAACAACCAATGAACCCTTTTTTATCTTCCATGCTCCACCACTGAAAACATTATGGTAGCCTCCATCATCGAGGTTCTCAAATCAGGAACATGTCTCACATCTCTCAATGTCATGAAGAAGCCCATGTTTGTCTCGATTCTAACATCACCAAGACCAACTATCTTGGACACACCACTGTTACCCATGCGAACCTCACCATAATCACCAGCTTTGTAGGACTGGAAGTAACCTTTGTGTGGAGTAATGTGGAATGAGGCACCTGTGTCAACAATCCATGCTGTTTCATTTGAAGATGTGCTAAGACAAGAGTCTTGACAGTTAGAAGCATATGTCAGTTCACCATCTGAAGCATAAGCACATGTATCTGCACTCTGTTCTTTCTTTTCTCTAGGCTTCACTGTACCCTTCGCTTTATCATTTTTAAATTTCCAGCACTCGTTTTTCCAGTGAACCATTTTGCCACAGTAATGGAAAGTACCATCCTTCTTTGGAGCTCTAGACTTACTTCTAGACTTTCCCCTACCCGAACCACTTCTATTATCCTTTGATCTTCCTCTATCAGCCACCAACATATCACACTTAGAGAGTTTATTCCCCTTTCGATTATCCTCATCAAGTAAGGAACTGGTGACAAATGCCATGTTGACTTTACCATTTGATGTTGAGTTGCTGAGAGTGATAATAAGTGTCTCCCAACTTGTAGGCAAAGATCCAAAGACTAAAATTGCTTGCACCTCATCATCAAAGTTTATCTTCATACTACTCAACTGATTCAAAATATTTTGAAATTCATTCAAGTGCTCAACAATTGATTTATTATCAATATACTTCAGATTCACCAGCTTTCGTACCAGTGCTTCTTTATTCCATGCTGACCTCCCAGCATAGAGAGCTTCAAGTTTGCTCCACACACCATACGCCGTAGTCTCATTCTCAACATGGTGCACAACATTTACACCAACCCAGGAACGAATAAAGATGCAGGCCTTTCTATCTGTCTTTTTCCAATCAGCCTCTTTTGTAGTCCTAGGTCTAATACCCTCATTTTCAATTGCTTCATTCAAATCATCTGAAACTAACAGATCACTAATCATCAGTTTCCATTTCCTGTAGTTTGTACCATTCAGACTCACCATATCAGATCTAGATTTCCCCATTATTACTACCTTAACAACTGATAAAAACCCCAGCAAAGAAACCAGTTGATCTCTTCTATGAATTTCATCAAATAACCAGTAGAGCACTCTGCTCCAATGTTAAAACAGATAACCAATCAATACTGCTCTGATACCACTGTTGGATTTTGCAACAACAAAACTATGGATCTTCTTCGAAATCAAACCTGTAACAAATCAGTTTCCAAATTGTCTATGACGAAAAACAGATTACGAAGACTGAAATAGCACATAGCAATAAACGACAGCACAATATACGTGGTTCGGTCAAAATCGACCTACGTCCATGGGAGGGATAAATTTCACTAAATCAAAGAAATGTCAATAGTAGAAACTTACATGCCCTGCTCTCAAATGAAAGAAGTGATTACACTAGGAATGATTGGACTACTCCACAATCAAAAGCTCCCCCAATCTTTTTCTCTAGATCAGCCAAAGAACAAGAAGAAGAAGGAAACCAGAAAACCCTAGATCTATAATTCACTCTCTCTCAACTTTACTGTGTTATGAGAAAATACCCAAAATAAAGTATTTATACTCTAACCCGTTTTCATAACAGGAAACCCTGACCCATTTACCCGGAATTTAAAAAATCCGCTTGCAATGGCAAGGAACACCTCAATAGCTAGCTTACACACCATGGAACAAATCCCGATTTAATTTTTTTTATAGAATCTGCGGTTTTATCTTAAAAGTATGCTAAGTGTGGTCTCTCATGTCTTACTGTTAGGCTTATGATTTGATTGGAAATGTTATTTGCCATGGAAACAAACATGTGATAAAGGAAGGGCATAAAATTTTTCCAAGTGGCCATACTTCGGTTAAGTATCTTATTCATATTCAACGAAAATAGTCCTCCAATACTTTACTCAAAATCTTATTAATTTCTCGTTGTAGTATCCTTTGCCGGTCTAGGATTTCTGTCGTTGTATTTATATGGAAAGATCAAGGTGTTTGACCGAAGAGGACATGTAGCAAAATTGTGCATATCTTTTACCCTGCTATTCGTTGCATCACTTGTTGGTGTCTCTCGAGTTTACGACTGCTGGCACCACTGGCAAGATGTGGCAGTAGGAGGTATACTAGGTGAGTTCATTGAGTGTTATGTTTATCAATTACTATTTGGGACTTGAACTTTGTTTTCTTTTGGCATATAATGCTAGTACATTATCCATTTGGGGCTTTTGTCAAGGAAGAAGAGATTAATGTTTTTTTTCTAAACTAATAAAATATCTGGCACTACATAATTTCGTGAAAAAAGAATGTCCGTTAGGAAAAAGTGCCCCAGATGTCACAAATGTTAAAAGTTTGAACATCATCTTGCAGTTCAAAGTTCAAACCCCATATGTTAAAATAGGTCCAAGTTCAACCCCAATTTTAATAGCTTTGAGACTTGTTTAATGAGGTGTTATTTAGTCCTTGTTCAATATGATTTTTTTGAGATTAATATAAAATAACTGAATATCTCATCATTAATATACTCTTTATTCATTAAATTATAACCATAAGACTAATGTCCTTTTACCCAACTAATCGAGTTTTCAATAGTTTACGGTTGAAGTGTCCATATGACGACAGTGGTGAGTTGCTCTATTAGCCTCACACCCCTGCTAGAGATTATTTTCAAAAAAGAAAATGTTAATCGTCTTAGATAGTAAAAGGGTTATTTATCTGCAGGTATGGTATTGACTACATTCTGCTATCTTCAGTCTTACCCGCCTCCATACCATGTTGAAGGTATGTCTATTTAGGGTTGTTGTGCTACCACATAAGTATTCACAACTAAAACAGAGCATTTTCTTCGTGAATATATTATCATCCCATTACAGGTTCGGGTTCTTATGCCTACTCCAAAATGAGGGAGGAATCACGCAGTCGGAATCGCTCAGTCAGTAGTGTTGTCACACAAAATGAAAATGAAGTATCGGGAAATACTCTAGTTGAAGATGATCATCACCATAATTTCTTAGGGATGGGTTTATCGGAAAATCCTAGTTTGGAAGTTGATGACTTAGAACAGGGAAGAATGTATAGTTAGTTATATATATGTGCATTATTTGATGGTCAAAGCTAACTGTTTTTTTATTTTTTTTTGTTCATTGAATCGTAGCGATGGCAGGAATTCACAGCCGCTTCACATCGATGGAGGCCAAGAGATCCAAAACAGATGAACTGGGTGGTAGTCAGGTTAACATATGGTTTTTATTGAGAGTTATTAGTTTATTTGGTTTTTATAGTTAGCAAGAGTTATTAGTTTATCTATGAAGCATGTTAATATAATTCTATGGGTAATTATTTTATCCAGCATTTATTTTATTATTTATTATTTATAATTCAAATCAGATTGTTAGGTGTTCAAATTAGATTTTAAGATTATGAAACTATTTTATTGGACAAGACATGGTTCAATTATTACTATTGTTAATATTGTTAATGAACGGTATAATGGAAATATTAATATACTTTTTGATAATCTTAATTATACTCCCATGTCATAATATATAAACAAAATTCGTTTTAATACTCTTATAGGTAATAGTTTATAAAAAAATAATTTAATTTCATTGATTCGAACTTGCATCTTAAAACCTAAATAATATTATTAAAAATTTGGCTACAAATTTTTTTGGTTAAATTTAACAAGTTATCCCCTCTTTTCAAGAAATTGAGAAATTGAGAAATAATAAATTTTTCTTCTACAAAATATGATAAATTTTTTTGATTAGTTGATATGGAAATAAAAGAATTTGAGTTAATCGTAAAGACAAAAATTAATGACTTTAGTTAAAATATATATTCAAGTGCTTCATTACAAATATTATTTATCATATTTGGATGGAGAGGAACGCATGAAAATTATCAAGGGTTCAAAATGATGTAGAGTTTGTTTGGAATAAAATTATTTTTAATGAAAACTCACTCACTCGAATGTGAAGACGAATTCTCACTTGTGAAAGAAATTGGTTGATTTGTCAAAGATAAAATATTGCATATGAGAAATTTACTCTTACGTCTGATTTCAAGGCACTCTAGGTTTCATTGTTTGCGTCATTCAATTTTGTTCTTATTCTGGTTGTTTTTTTTTGTTTTCATCTTGTTGGTTCATTCATTTTTGATAAAAAATTGTTTTGTCGCCTAAATCATGAGCTCTTATAATTCTTCACCATTTTCGGGTCTTTTTATTTAATGACATTATGTCGTTTTATAAAAAAAAAATTAAGATAACAAAGTTATATGAGAAAATATTTTCAATCTAAAAAAGATGGTGAAATTATTATAAGAAGTTAAAGATTAATCAAATAAAATATTGTTGATCAAACACTAAATTTTCTATGGATTGGTTAGTTAGTTAACTTGCTAATCCGAAAAAGTTTTCTCAAAATTTTGATTCGGTCTTTGTGTTTAATTTTGTAGAATTTAATATAGTGGTGAGTCGCTTATTCAGTTTCGTTAGAAAGCTTATCTCGTGGTATTTTCTCGGTAAAATCTGCTAATGAATAAACAAGGGAGTCCAGAGGTTGTGCTAGAAGTCCTTCTTGAGATATAATATCGTATTTGTGACAACTCAATTCGACTTTAAAAATTTGTACCGCAACTTTTGAAAAATATTCTTCACCTTGTACCGGAACTTTTGAAAAACATTCTTCACCATGTATAACATTTGAATGATTTTCTGAATTTTTTTCTATTGTAATTTGACGATCGGGCACTTGTTCATTTGTCAAAGCATCAACATCTTCATTGTCTAAACAATTTGCTGAATTTTCTTCTATTACAATTTGAAGCTTCTCTAGTGGTATTTTCTCGGTAGAATCAATAAAGGAGTCGAAAGGTCGTTTTAAGTCTTTATTCAGATATAATGTTGTATTTGTAGAAATTCGATTCGTTTTCAAGAATTTGTACCGTAATTTCTGAAAAAAGTTCTTCACCATGTACACCATCTGAATTTTCTTCTATTAGAATTTGACGATCGAGCACTTGTTCATCTTCCAAACATAACCCAAATTGTTTTATGACTTCAAGTTTTAAGAAAATCTCATGTAATCACCATATTAGGATCTAAACAAGCTTTAAAATTTGTATACCATAACCTGGCCTTATCTCTGAAATAAAATCTTGCAATTCTTTGTTGAATGTCGGTTGGTATGTCGTTAATCCTGAAATATTCTTCCGCTGCACATATCCATTCATCTATATTTTCACTGTCGAATTCTGGGAATTCTGTTTTACCTCCGTACGTAAAATAATACATGAATATTGTCTTGTCAATTTTATATCCAATCTTTGTGTTATAAGAACTATTCTTTACGGATCTTGCATAAGAGGGAGAAAAAAATCATATCGATGCTTGCGGAAGGAATTGATGGAGAGAAAAGATTAATTTGTCGAATTTTTCAAACCACAATTAGAGAATTGACAACTCTGGTATCATTGTTACAATTCGTTTACTTAGTTACGCCACTTCCAAAGTTTGTCGTAGAAACGATCGAAAAAAGAATGAAATCAAGAAGGGGATGCAATGTCAATAGAAGAATAAGGTGCAACCAAGAAGAATAAGATGAGAATTTTAGAAGACAACTCAAATTAATAAAACTATTATTTCTTCCAACGTAATCCAGAAATTTAATAAAAAACTATTTATAAAAGTAGATCTAATTAACTAATTAACTATATTAAAAATTCGAATTAATACTAATAGGATTTAATTGTTACAACTATAAAACTTGAAGGATTTATCTATACTATTGGATCAATACAATATATATATATATATATATATATATTACATAATCACAACAAAAGAAGTCATTATGATGATGAAGCATTCCATGTTCTACTAAAGCTTGATATATATATCAAATGAAGTAACGATCAAAACAAAAATCAAGATGACTAAAACTTGTAAACTCGAACCTACTTAAGTCCTTCCCTGTCCTAGTTCGTGATCTGCTTCACGAGCTCTTTCAACAAGATTTTCTTCTACATCTCTAATGACATCTTTTGATGATTGAGCAAATGATTCCAACGGTTGGTTCTATTATCTTGATTAGTAGTAATATACAAAGTCCAATGAATAAAATAATTTTTACAAATCATCCAATAATATTCTTACCGAAACTCCTTTATTGTCGCATCTTCTTCAATCACATTTGATCTTAGGCGGTGGTGATAGCCAATCCAGCTCCTCCTCGTCGTTGTCCTCATTATCAAGAATGTGTACAATCTCCTTTTTTATCTTCGTTTATTTTCTTAACCTAATTGTATATAATAACATCAACAAGATATAGTTATCGAAATTGGTAACAGGTTAATTTGTTTATTTGGGAGAGATTTATAACCTTATTGGATAGTTTACTCTCTTCGGCTAAATAATAACTCATATACCGACAACTTTGTTCTAGTCGTGTTGATATGTTAAATCACGACGATTTTTGTTATGGTCGGCATATATAGTGGTATTGAGTTCTTTTTACTAGAATCGAAGAAGAAAACATACACTAGTAAACGATTGAAAGTTTCCTTAGAGAAGAATTTAAGGAAAAGAAAAATAACCCAAAAAATAAGTCAAACAAAAATAATTATGATATTTCACTATTTTAACCTAGTTACACTAGTTTTGGTATTCATTTGAAGTCATTATTTACTAATAACATTTAATTGTTTTACTATTTTAGTATTCAATTTCAATGTCAACCACTGTTATAGTATCAATTCCACAATATTGGAATGAAAGTTTGATCATGGATGCTAACACTTCATTTACTGTACTGTTGTAGTCTCAACTTTCTCAGATAGGCTTGACTACGTGCGAATGTGAAAGGCCTTCACTTGACTTTTATCAATACTGAATTTATCCAAAGAGTTCTACAAACATTAACTAGTAGTTAAGTCTAGGGGTGTAAACAAGCCGAGTCGGGCTCGAACTAACCCTAGCTCGAGTTCGACTCGACTCGATTTTTATCGGCTCGGCTCGAGCTCGAGCAAACTTTTAATATTAAGCTCGAACTCGGCTCGATCAAATAACCATAGGCTCGAGTTCGGCTCGATAGGCTCGATAAGCTCGAAGCTCGAATTTAAATATATTTATATATAAATATCTTATATTAAAAAAATATAAATCACTAGTTCACAAAAATAATATTTCATATCCTTAGTTACATTTTAATAAAAAAAAGACAACCATAAATCAAAATATAGCTCATAAAACATAAAATTTCAACAGCATGCGTCATGCGTGTTCATCTCAAATTTCAGCAATATGCATGGTCATCTCAATCAAAAATTCTCGATCATACCACCTGTATTACTAAATACATTCATTAACATAAATTTATAATATGCTCAAATAATAATATAATAATTACACTAGAAAAACAAATTAAACAAATTAGAAATAACTAAAATATAATTTACCTTAAGAGTTGGATGTTAAAAGAATAATTTCTTAATAAATTTTTTCCTTCCGTAAAAAGAAATAATCATATAAGTGATTAAAATTTAGTTTCTAATTTAGATAACCAATAATGAAACTTAACGTACCTTATTTGATCCCTCCAATATGTCAAAATCATTCCAAACTTCTGAAGTTTATTTCCTTTTCTTTGTTTGGAACCCCCATCCTGTTTTTCTTCGTCATTTTCTTGTGTGTCTTGTTGGGTGTAGTTATGAAGAACCTCATTACTTTCAACTACACCGATATTTATATTAAGTGGAACTTATGTCATTAAGAGATAAATAAATAAAATCAAAACAAACACAATGGGTTATGTCAACAACTACTATATAAATTAGTGCTTAAAGAGAGCAATAACTGAACAAGATTTAGGGTTTTAACGGAGCGAGATTTAAGGATTCAAAACGAGATGTAAGTTTGTTGAAGAAGTATCAATGGACAGTCTCTTGAGTCTTTTTGCAAAATAGTTTGAAAATTAAAATACTTTATAGTATAATAAAAATACCTTTATATCTTATAAAATATAATATATTGAGATTACATATATTAAATAATATTACAATATAATTATATTTTTTTATTTAATTTTTAAAAATTATATTTCCGTAATTAAATTAATATCAATATATTTATTTCCTTATAATTATTATATAATATATATTTTTTAATTTATAAATATTATTCTGGTATATCTTGATATACCAAAATATTGAAAATCTCATACCTTTTATGTACCAATAATTTTGGTATCGGTATAATAAACAATAAGCCCATAAATAGTCTTATGGATGTTTTAAATTTTCATTAAAAAATAAAATATAATAAAAAAATGATTAGGCTCGAAAAAGTTCGACGAGCCATCAAGCGAGTCTTACCTAAGCTAGAATTCGGCTCGAATATTAAACGAGCTGGCTCGAGCTCGGCTCGAATTCGATTTTAACCGAACTCGAATCGAGCTTTGACCGAGAGGCTCACGAGTGGCTCGACTCATCTACATCCCTAGTTAAGTCTCAATTATGTAAAGAGTTATACAAATATTATAGTTTTTATATTTCACTTGTATTAATATATTTAACCCATTTTGTTCTTGTCTTCTTTTTATTATTTTTATTTAAAATGTTTTTAATATTAGTGAGTGAATCTAAAAACAAAAAGACATAGTGCTCTTATTGTTAAATAAATATTATAATTATAAGAATGCCTATCAATTCTATTTAATATATTAAAATATTCTTATTGTTAAATAAATATTATAACGGTTGAATTATAAGTAAACTAAAAATTATCTTGGAATTCAACATTATAATAAGTGTTGAATTATAAATATTATAATAAGTGTTTTCTATACCGTAAATATCATGTAAAACACGATTTACATGATTTTAAATAAACTTCAAACCAACGTTTCACACGAATCTGTGAATTGTTTGATAGTAGAGCGTTGTACAACAGATATCGTGTAAAACAAATTACAGAAAAACTATTGTAAAATAACTCTCTTGTAAAACGCCAACTATCGTGTAAAGCACGTTTTACAAGAGAGCATTATATAATCGTTATCGTATAAAACATAAAGTTGAATTATTTGATTGAAAAGTTAGGATAATTTATTATTTGTTATTTGATTAAAAATTGTATTATACATACAGTGTTCACTCTCTCTATGCAAAGTTAAATAATCTCATTTGAAGGTAAGTATAATTTTTTACCCATTCTCCCCTTACAAACTCTGGCACAAATAGTTTATAATTCTTAATTATCTTATCTTTCTTTTTTAACTTTGATTTAATTATTTCTTTACATATTTTTAATAAGTTATATTTAAAGAGTATTTTTTTAATAAAAATATTATAAATTTAAAGAGAAACTATATGTAATTTTTTTAATAAAATTATTCCACATAACCATTGACATGCTTTCATTAATTTATGTTAATGTAGATCTTTAAGTATTATATATATTTTTTATTAATTAATATTATTTAATAAAAAAAATAAACTAAAATAATAACATACCTAAATAATTAGTATATATTTATTTATATACAATCCATTAATAATATTATAAATTATAATAGGGAAAATTCATATTATAATAAAAATATAATTATTATAATATTTAAGAATATTAAATAAATCAAGAGATAAGAGTTCATATTAACCTTTTAAAATTGAAAAATTCAAAATAATAAAATAATAATATTAATAATAAAATAATATAAAATATTAAGAAAAAATGATAATAATAAATAAAAATAACAAACAATAAATAAAGTTAAGATTATCATTTTAATTAAAATATTAAAAGACAAAATTAATTTTTCATTTTTATAATACTTATCATGATACTTTTATCAAACATATTTATATACAATTTTTATTTTTTATATAGTTATACTTTATATATAACCTAGTTTACAAGATAAAAACGTTACAAATTCGATTTTCACTCAAGTATTTTAGTGTGGGATGAGAGAAGGGATGAATGTGAATAGTGATAATATATATATATATATAATGATGCTTAATTTTTAAAGTGTTCGGATTGCCGGGTCGAGAGCTGTGGTTAATTTGGATACTTGAGTCGGATTGTGGGTTGACCCGTATTTAAATTTAAAACGGTTAAAAATAAAATTAAAATTGCTAGAGGTATGTTTCGAACTTGCAACCTAACAAAACAAGTACAACTCTTTAACCAACTAGGCTACAAAGACTTTATATTTTAAATTCAACACCAAATTTGATAAACGCGGGACGTTTTAATATTAATATAAGTTCAACTTTTTAACTAACTAATATATATATATATATATAATGTTGTTTAATTTTTAAAGTGTCCGGATTTCCGGGTCGAGAGTTGTGGTTAATTTGGATACTTGAGTCGGATTGTGGGTTGACCCGCCTTTAAATTTAAAACTGTTAAAAATAAAATTAAAAATGCTAGAGTATGTTTTAAACTTGCAACCTAACAAAACAAGTACAACTCTTTAACCAACTAGGCTACTAAGACTTTATATTTTAAATTCAACACCAAATTTGATAAACGCGGGACACTTTAATATTAATATAAGTTCAACTTTTTAACTAACTAATATATAATGATGTTGAATAAATGGATACTTGGGTCGGATTGTGGGTTGACCCACCCATAAACTTAAAACGGTTAAAAATAAAATTAAAAATGTTATCCGTAATTTTTTTTCACGGTTTTTTATATTATTACTCATGCAAATGCACGGGCTAAATGCTAGTTTTTATAATATACAATAACTTTTTATGTTTAAAATTGTTTGATTTGCTTTGACAAGTTTTTCTTGGTTCCTATTTTCCATCAAACTATATATAATAGGGAGCCTAATTTTATTAAATTGTTTTTATTTAAACAATTCCTCTTTCTTTACAAAATGAAGTTCCTCTTCTTTTCAAATGAAGTAATTTCATATTCTCACATCCTAGACAACTTTTTTTTCCTTTATTTTGGGTTACATCTCAAGGAACAAGCAATAATTCTGAATTAAGTTTCAAAATTATTTTTTACTCAATAATTAGCTTTTTTTTCAAATGAAAAAAATATCTCAATTGAAGTCAAAAGTCACTTATTTACTCAATAATTAGCTTTTTTTTCAAATGAAAAAAATATCTCAATTGAAGTCAAAAGTCACTTATGGAGAAGGGAAAAAGGTGGGTGGAAGAAGTTAAGGTTAAAATAAATAAATAAGTCACTTATGGAAGTCACTTAATTTGATTGGTTTGTTAATACTTTGGGCTTGGCCTCTGCATGATCGGGTGTTTGGCCGGTGGGCTTGGGCAGTTACTTTTTCTTTTTCGATAATATATATATATATATTAATTTTGATATATACATGTGAGAGTAATTGATACTTAGGTCGGATGATGGGTTGACCCTACCCATAAACTTAAAATGATTAAAAATAAAATAAAAAATACTATACGTATGTTTGGAATGTTTGAACTTGCAACCTAACCAAAAAAAAAACAAGTTCAATATATATATATATATAATGATGCTTAATTTTCAAAGTGTCCGGATTGTCGGGTCGAGAGTTGTAGTTAATTTGGATACATGTGAGAGTAAATGCATACTTTGGTCGGAAATTTGGTGTTATGAATGATGTTAAAAATGATATGTTAACACGTTATTGGACTTAAATCTAATAGGAGAGAGAATTTTCATTTTCCAAGTCGAATCACATGTTGTCACATCATTCTCGACACCATTTATGACACCAAATTCCCGTTCTACTCTAATTTTTAATACATATTTGCCCTCTCCTTTTATAATCAGTTATAAATAAAGTCACTCACTCAAAATTATATGCCCATATAAGTTTAATTCAAAAATTAAAATAAATTATAAATATTATAAATATATTTAAACAAATAAAGAATATACTTAATAATAAAAAAGTACAAAATACTTTTCATGTACTTAAAAATTAAATTAAAATATATTTTGTTATAGAGAAATCATATTTAAATAAAATAAATAATAATTATGTTAAAAATAATAAATTTTAAAATAATAATTTTATTTAAATTTTAAGTATTTTAAATTTTAATTATATTTGATTAAATAGACAAACAAATTAAATATAATGAAAAATAAGTTTTTAATAATTTAAATGCAAATTTAAATTTTATGAAAATATGATTTATTAAAAAAATTATATTTTATTAAATAAAAAAACTAAATCTTAATAAATTTAAAAAAAATTAATTTATTGAAAACAATATAATACTAAATATAATAGATTATTTATAAAAGATGAATATAAAATTTAACTCAAAAGGTAAAGTTCATTATAAACATTATAAGAATATTTAAAAATACATATTAATTTTATTATAAGAAATATATAAGTAAGAAAAATAAATAATATTTTATGTATTTAAAATTTAAACTAAAATTATAATTTGTTGTAGAAAAATTACATTTATATAAAAATAATTATACTTATTTCAAAAATATTTGAATTATATTTGATTAAAAATTAAAGTAATAAAAAAATAATTAAAAAGTTTAATAGTTATAAATGAAAAAAATACTTTTAATATAAAAATTAGGTAAATATCATAAAATAAAATTTTATGTATTTTGAAATTTAAATTATATTTTATTAAAATAATGAAGGAATGTGTAAATAAATATAATTTAATAAATTTAATGAAAAAATTAAATTTAAATTAAATTTTTTATAAAAAAATGTTTTTATATAAATTAAAAATCAATAATATAATTTTCTAAGTTTATTGTGAAAATTAAATTTTAATTTATAAAATTTGATATTAATGATATGATATTTATTTATATTTTCACAAATTTAACCGGTTGGAATTCTTATAATTTGCACAATTTAACCAACATCAAAATAAACCTATCAAAAACGTAAAATGCATTTTATATAGAAAGATAATATAAAGTTAAGTAAAAAAAAAACTTACTTGAACTCATTAAGTTCGATCTCTAAGATGAATAATATACTGCAATAAAAATAGACGTGTATAATGTTTTTCAAACAGTTATATATAATAGATTAAGAAAGAAGAGGACAGAATTATAATTATACCTAAATAAATTCAATTTGGAACCAAATTCTTGACAAATATCGACAACTCCTTTCGTCGATCCAAGGTCTTCAAATTCCTGAAAAATATCGATGCATTCAGCATCACCGAAAAAATGCCAATTACAAAAAAAAATACAAAAGACAAAGTCATACTTATCGATGTAAACAGGGGTTTTAAGATTCAAGCATCAAAATATTAAAAATAGGGTTTCATCTGAAAACAAACTATAATAATTTATACCTTCAACTTTCCCAAAGAGGAGTGGAATAAAATATACAATCATTCTCTTTGCATCATATATAATACATCTTAAGTCTTGAATCATTGGCTTGGAATCCTCAGATGAAATCAAAATTCAGAATCAGAAAGTTGAAATTAGTGTATAAAATTTTGATTATCAATAAATTGCATACCGCAACAACAACTTTCATTGCATCCATTAAGTGATGTTCTTCCTATCCCATCAATATTTACCTACAAATATCATAAGAGAATTGTTGGGTGTGAATGCGATTAAAGTTTGGCTCAGTCCTCTTGTTTATCGATTCCGTTGCACCACTATCTCACACAAAGGAGGCAACCCTCTCACTAGCATCCAAACATCACAAAAGAATTTGACATCTGTCTCACACCAAGAGAGTAGTATCTATTTATATTATTAGGTCAAGTCCAATAAGCGGGTTACTAGAGATTGTGCCACAATGTTGGGCCAACCAATACCCAACAATCTCCACCTTTGGCCCAAAACAGTGCAAAACATAATCAGGGAATCACAAGACACATCATCGTCAATTTATTACCATCGAGGCAATAAAGAGAATACCTAAGGTAAACTCATGTCACAAAGACCAGGGACAAAGGCACAAAGCATGCGAAAATCACAAAGATCAAACGCAAGAGCACAAAGCATGGGAAAATCACAAAGATCTAATGCAAGAGCACAAAGCATGCGAAAATCCCAAAGATCAAATGCAAGAGCACAAAACATGCGAAAATCACAAAGATCAAACGCAAGAGCACAAAGCATGAGAAAATCACAAAGATCAAACGCAAGAGCACAAAGCATGCGAAAATCTCAAAGATCAAATGCAAGAGCACAAAGCATGCGAAAATCACAAAGATCAAACGCAAGAGCACAAAGCATGCGAAAATCACAAAGATCAAATGCAAGAGCACAAAGCATGCAAAAATCACAAAGATCAAACGCAAGAGCACAAAGCATGGGAAAATCATAAAGATCAAATGTAAGAGCACAAAGCATGCGAAAGTCACAAAGATCAAATGCAAGACAAAACATGCGAAAATCACAAAGATCAAATGCAAGAGCACAAAGCATGGGAAAATCACAAAGATTGGAGGCAAAATCACAAAGCATGCCATGTCCACAAAGGACAAACCTCAAAGAGTTTTCCCTAAGTCAAAGTTTAAAATCTGTTGACACGAAATAAATTTTTCAGCAGGTAGACACTTAGTACCCATATTATCAGGATTAAATTCTGAAGGAATTTTCTTTAACTTAACAATGCTCTTTTCAATAATATCCCGAATGTAATGAAACCTAACATAAATATGTTTAGTTGTATCGTGAAAAACATGATTTTGACATAGTTGAATAGCAAATTGACTATCAAAAAACACAACTACATTTTTGTCAAGAAAACCAATTTCAGACAAAACAACCCTAAGCTAAATTGCTTCCTTAAAAGCTTTAGTGACAACTACATACTCAGATTCGGTAGTAGATAAAGCAACAATGGGTTGAAGTTGAGACTTCCAACTTATGCAAGAGCCACACAAAGTAAACACATAGGAAGTATCAGACTTTCTATTATCCCTATCATTAGCATAATTGGAATCTACATAACTAACTAACTTTGTACCTACAGAACACATAGAGAAAGTCAAACCAACATCAACAGTGGTTTTTAGATATCTCAAAAGCCATTTCAAAGCATTCCAATGAGGCATACCAGGGTTAGACATAAATCTACTCAAGCAACTAATTGTATATGCAATATCAGGCCTAGTACTAATCATTAGATACATAATAGACCCTATTGCATTGGAATAAGGCACATTCTTCATTTCAGTTATTTCAGTTTCAGTCTTAAGAGACTGATCCTTACTTAACACAAAGTGGGAAGCAAGAGGCACATTCACCGATTTAGCATCAGACATAGAAAATTTACTCAAAATTTTAGCAACATATGCATTTTGATTCAACACAAGAGAAAATTTTGTTCTATCTCTAATGATATTCATGCCCAAAATCTTCTTAGCATCACCTAAGTCTTTCATGTCAAAATTTTCACAAAGCGATTTTTGCACATGCATAACAGACTTCATATATGGACTAACAATCAACATGTCATCCACATACAATAAAAGAAGTACAGGCACAGAGTTTATATTCTTGAAGTAAAGGAAATGATCAGAAGAACTTCTTTTAAACGTCAAAGATTGCATGCACTTATCAAACTTGATATTTCATTGCCTAGGAGATTATTTTAAACCATACAAGGCTTTTTTTAATAAACAAACATGATCAGACAACTGGGGGTCAACAAACCCCTCAGGTTCATGCATATAAATATTTTTATCAAGTTCACCATGTAAGAAAGTAGTAGTAACATCCATTTGCTTCAATCCCCAATCAAAGTGAGCAACTAAAGCAAGCATAATTCTAATAGTAGTGAATTTGACATCAAGAGCGAAAATTTCAGCATAATCTATTCCCTCCTTTTGAGTAAATCCCTTGGCTACTAACCTAGCCTTGAATCTAACTTTTTCAGACTCTTGCTTCACCTTATACAACCACTTGTAATCCACTAAGGAGCAATTATGAGGTTTAGGAACAAGTTTCCAAGTATCATTGATTCTTAGGGAATTCATCTCATTATTCATAGCAACAATCCATTAGTAGAAAACTTAGATCTCAAAGCTTCTTTGTAAGAGTTAGGCTCATTACAGTCTAGGGATTCAAACATGTTAAAAGCAAATTCAGACATATTGCAATCATTCAAATTATCATCCCTAAATCTAGTAGGCATTATAACAGTTCTTCTACTTCTATCCCTATCAAGTTGATAGTCATGCAAATCATCAAACAAATCATTTGAATCAGACAAAACATTTGAATCATGCAAATCATCAATATCATGCACATTATCATGCTCCACCTCATTGGGAACATTCACATCATGTTCAACAAGTTGATCAAAAACTATCGGCACATGCTCCACCTTATTAGGAGCATCATTAACAGGAGTGGGGACATAGACAAGTAAGGAAAATCATTCTCATTAAAGACAACATCTCTACTTATCACAATCCTAAGCCCATGTTCACTCCTATCCCAAAGCCTATAACCTTTTACCCCTTCAAGGTAGCCTAAGAACACACATTTCTTGGACCTAGGCTCCAACTTGTCAACCTTCTGATGCACATAGCCAACACAACCAAAAACTTTCAAGTTGCTCAAATCAAGAGGTTTACCTGAAAGCACAAATTCAGGACATTTCCCTCCTAAGGGAACACTAGGGGACCTATTTATTAAATAAGCAGCAGTATGCAAAACATCCCCCAAAAACTTCTTAGACAACCTAGATGATGCTAACATAGCTCTCACCCTCTGTAGAAGTGTCCTATTCATCCTCTCAGCAATACCATTTTGATGTGGTGTGTACGGCACAGACCTATGTCTTTTAATACCCTAGGTAACACATAAATCATTCATCTGTTTATTACAGAATTCAAGACCATTATCTGTCCTAAGAGTTTTGATTCTCTTACTTATTTGATTCTCAATCAAAATCTTCCACTCCTTAAACTTTTCAAAAACATCAGATTTATGTTTCAAAAGTAACACCCAAACTTTCCTAGAATAATCATCATTGATGGACAAAAAATATTGGTTCCCTCCATGTGTAACAACACTAGAAGGACCCCACACATCAACATGTAAATATTCAAGGATATCAGTACACTTAGACACATTTGGGTAAGAGGAGATGGGAAAACTCACCTTATGTTGTTTTCCTAGCACACATGATTCACAGAAGGGGATGTGGGACAATTTATCACTACCAAAGTGACCACCTTTATGCAAAATTTCTAAACCTTTGTTACTGATGTGACCTAATCTATTATGCCAAAGAACATATTTATCAGCAATCACAGAGTTCACAGAGTCATAAGCAGTCTCAACATGACACACATACAGATTGTTCATCTTTTTAGCAGTAAAGATAACAAGAGACTCACGTCAAATTTTCATAACACCTTTCCCCCACTTTCCCTCTAAACCATCAATCTCAAGAGATGCACAAGATAAAAAATTATAACGCAAATCAGGAACATGCCTCACATTTTTCAAAGTAAACACAGAACTACAAAAAGAACCTTAGGCATACATCACCTATTCCTAACACCTTGCAATTTTTTGAATTTGTCATAGACACAAAACCATGTTCAATCTCTTTATAGTTAGAAAACAAATCTCTAAATGGAATCACATTAAAGTACAACCAGAGTCAACTAACCAATCAGATTTGCACAAAGAATTAGATAACACAGAGTTCAAGCTAGCATAATCACATAGATTATTAATCATAAAAATATCACCCATATTGCCCTCACAAACAACCACATTAGCATTTTCAACATGTTGATTTCTCTTAGGCTTAGGACAGTCCTTGATAAAATGACCAGACTCATGACAATTATAACACTTTTGAGCACTAGACCTACCCTGAGATCTACCCCTCACATGCATGACTTCCCTAAAATCAGTTTTTCCATCAAACGGAACCATACCATATTGATTAACACCAGACATGCTATCAAACAAATTAAAAGCAATCAGCAATCAATTGGTAGAAATTAATAGGAGGGTTCAAGCTATGATACCTTGCGAAACTCAAAGAAAGTTTCGACTTACCCACCCCGCTCGGAGATTTGTTGCTTCGTCTTCTCAGCAGTGGCACGACAGCGGCACGGCATCGGCACGGTAGATGCACGACAGCGGCACGTCGACGACTTTGATTCTCAATGGTCGCGACAAACGCGACACCAACAACAGTTGAACAAGACAACAACGACTTCTTCTCAGAGGCGGAAGCCACCTTGTTCTTCCTCCAGTAGCAGCAGAAGCATAGAATAAAAGCAAGAGGATTAAAGAAGAAACAGAAGACAGATATATGCTTATTGGTGAAGATAACTTATATCCTCCAACCCAATCTCAAACTTCAATTACAAACCCTAAACCCTAGCTTTGATATCATTGTTGAGTGTGAATGCGATTAAGTGATGTTCTTCCTATCCATCGATATTTATCTACAAATATCATAAGAGAATATATGACATGAATGGTAAGATGTTTTTTTATCTACTATGATACATATGTAATGACATTAACAACAATATATATATATGAGAAAAATTATTTTGTATTCCTTAAACAAGATAATGTTACTCATAATTTATAGTGGTGGTTCGGTAAAAAAAATTATTTTGTCGTTTAAGATACTTTTGAAAGCCATAGACAATACTCCATCACCATGATAGTTCGACATCCACGCCTTTGAGAATTGAGAACCTTTTAGAACATCAATCTGCCAGGTTAAGAAACATATGATATAACCACAAATAGTCAGTAGAATTTGAATTAGATAATGTAATTACCTTGGATACAGACTGGTCATTAAATATGACGGAATGACTATGCATAACAAGGTTCTACTACATTGAAGACGATTAACTTTGTGTCCACAACGATGTTGACCTGAGATATCCACGCGCGGAACCGAAAAGTTTGCAGGCGAAGAAATCACTCTTTACGTAGAGCTTCACGACAACTAGTTTTTGAATCCTAAATTATCCCTTAACCATATCGAGCTACTATATTACTTCGTTTCTAGTTAGATTCAAAATTTTAAGTATTTTATGTAAAAAAATAAATATTATTTTATGTATTTAAAATTTAATCTAAAATTATATTTTGTTACGAAAAAATTATTATTATATATATAAAATAATTAAAGAAATTGTTTTATTAAATAAAAAAAATAAAAAATTTAATACAAATTTAAATTTCATTAAAATAAGTTTAAAATTTAAATTATATTTGATTAAATAGAAAAAATATAGTTTTAATACAAATTTAATGTAAATACGACTTTAATTCATAGTTTAAAATTAGTTATAAAGAATATTAAAAAATATATATTCTAAAGTAAAATTTTGGATATAAATTTTAGGTATTTAAAATTTTTATTATATTTGATTAAGTAGAAAAACAAATTAAATATAATGCAAAATAAGTTTTTAATAATTTAAATGCAAATTTAAATTTTATGAAAATAAGTTTAAATAAAAAATTAGATTTAAATAATATTTGATTAAAAAAATGAAATCTTAATAAATTTAATGAAAATAATTTAATACTAAATATAAATAACTTATTTATAAAATTACAATAGAATATAAAATTTAATTCAAAAGGTAAATTTAAACCTTATAAGAATATTTAAAAATATATATTAATTTTATTATAATAAATATATAAGTAAAAAAAATAAATAATATTTTATGTATTTAAAATTTAAACTAAAATTATAATTTTTTATAGAGAAATTACATTTATATAAAAATAATTATAATTATTTAAAAATATTTGAATTATATTGATAAAAAAAAAAGTGATAATTTTTTTTTTTTAAGTTTGGATGATATAAATTTTAAAAATATTTTTAATATAAAAATTAAATAAATATCATAAAATAAAACTTTATGTATTTTAAAATTTAAATTATATTTTATTAAAACAAAGAATGGAGATGTAAATAAATATAATTTAACAAAACTAAAGTAAAATTTAAATTTAAATTATATTTTATTTTAGAAAAACGTTTTTATAGAAAATAAAAACGAATTATATAATTTTATTGTGAAAATTAAATTTTAATTTATAAATTTTGATATTAAAGATATGATATTTGTTTATTTTTTTTAACAAACTTAAAAAGTTGGAATTCTTGTTATTTGTATAATCTATCCTACATCAAAATAAATTTATCATGCATCTAAAAATGTATCATGCACCTTATATAGAAAAATAATATAAATGTAAGTAATAAAATAACACTTACTTAAACTCTTGAAGGTCGATATGTACGATGAATAATATACTGCAATAAAAATAGATGTGTGTATAATGTTATTCAAACAATTATATATAGTAGATTAAGAAAGAAAGATGAAAGAATTGTAATTATACCTAAATAAATTCATTTTGGAATTCAGACAAGAGAGGTGAAATTAAATTCTTGACAAATATCGACAGCTCCTTTTATCAATCCAAGGTCTTCAAATTTCTGAAAAATATCGATTCCTTTAGTATCAACGAAATAAGGTCAATTACAAAACAAGAAAAAACACAAAATACAAAGTCACACTTTTCAATGTAAATAGGGGATTAAGATTCAAGAATCACAAAAATGGAGTTTCATCTAAAAATATAATATAATCATTTATACCTTCAACTTTCCCAAGAAGGAGTAGACTAAAATCTACAATCATCCTCTTTACACCATATATATAATACATTCTTCAACCAATTCATAAGTCTTAAACTATTGGCTTGGAATTCCTCCAGGCTATAGATAAAATCAAAATTCAGAATCAGAAAATTGAAATTTGAAATTTTTTTTAATTATCAATAAATTGCATACCACATCATTAACTTTCATTGCAGCAGCATCAAGTGATGTTTTTCTTATCCCATCATTATTTACCTTTAAATATCATAAGAGAATATATGATATGAATTTTAAAATATTTGTTTGTCTATTATGATCCATATGTGATGACATTAACAACAATATATGTATAAGAGAAAAAAATATTTTGTATTCCTTAAACAAGATAAGGTTACTCATAATTTATAGTAGTGGTCGAATGAAAGGTAAAATAAGGAAATAACACCTTCGGTAGAAAAATTCATTTTGTCATTTAGGATTCTTTTGAAAGCCATAGGCAATACACCATCACTATGATAGTTCGACATCCACGACTTTGAGAATGGAGAACCTTTAGAACATCAATATGTCATGTTAAGAAACATATGATATAACCACAAATAGTCAATAGAATTTAAATTAGATAATGAAATTACCTTGGATCCAGACTGGTCCTTGAATATGACGGAATGACTATGAATAACAAGGTTCTACTACATTGAAGATGATTAACTTTGTGTCTAAGACGATATTGACAGAGATATCCACGAGCGGAACCAGAAAGTTTGCAGGCAAAGAGATCACTCTTTACGTGGTGCTTGACGACAACTATCTTTTGAAACCTAAGTTGTCCCTTAACCATATCGAGCTACTATATTACATCGTTTTCAAATTAAAATTTTTAAGTATTTTATGTAAAAAATTAAATATTATTTTATGTATTTAAAATTTAATTTAAAATTATATTTTGTTAGGAAGAAATTATTATTATATATAAAAAATAATTAAACATAATAATAATTAAAGGAATTGTTTTATTTTAATATAAATTTTATTTTATTAAATAAAAAAATTCAAATTTTAATACAAATTTAAATTTAATGAAAATAAGTTTAAAATGTAAAATTTAAATTATATTTGATTATATATGTATACAATTTTAATAAGTTTAATGCAAATTTAAATTTAATAAAAATAATTTTAATGTAAAATTTAAATTATATTTGATTAAATTGAAAAAAAATACAATTTTAATACAAATTTAATGTTAATACGCTTTAATTCATTGTATAAATTAGTTATAAATAATATTAAATAATATTTGTTATAAATAAAATATATTAATAGAAAAAATAATTATGTTAAAATAATAAAAATAAAATAAAAAAAATTTAATTCTAAATTAAATTTAATATTTAATGTAAAATAAAAAATTATTTTTATGAATTAATTATTAATATAAATATAATTAAAACTTAAACTTAAATATCAATATTATAATAATATTTAAAAAATATATACTTAATAATAAAAAACAAAAAAAAAATACTTTTTATGTATTTAAAATTTAAATTAAAATATATTTTGTTATAGAGAAATTATATTTATATAAAATAAATAATAATTATGATTTAAAATTTATGTATCTCAAATTTTAATTATATTTGATTAAATAGAAAAATATATTAAATATAATGAAAAATAAGTTTTTAATCATTTAAATGCAAATTTAAATTTTATGAAAATAAATTTTATTAAGAAATAAATTTTAAATTACATTTGATTAAATAAAAAATAAAATATTAATATATTTGATAAAAATTTAAATTTAATGAAAATAATTTAGTACTAAATATAATAGCTTATTTATAAAATTAATGATAAATATAAAATTTAATTCAAAAGGTAAAGTTAATGATAAACCTTATAAGAATATTTAAAAATATATATTAATTTTATTATAAGAAATATATAAGTAAAAAAAATAAATAATATTTTATATATTTAAAATTTAAACTAAAATTATAATTTTTTTATAGAGAAATTACATTTATATAAAAATAATTATAATTATTTAAAAATATTTGAATTATATTGATAAAAAAAAGTGGTAATTTTTTTTTAAAAGTTTGGATGATATAAATTTTAAAAATATTTTTAATATAAAAATTAAATAAATATCATAAAATAAAATTTTATGTATTTTAAAATTTAAATTATATTTTATTAAAACAAAGAATGGAGATGTAAATTAATATAATTTAACAAAACTAAAGTAAAATTTAAATTTAAATTTAAATTATATTTTATTTTAGAAAAACGTTTTTATAGAAAATAAAAACGAATAATATAATTTTATTGTGAAAATTAAATTTTAATTTATAAATTTTGATATTAAAGATATGATATATGTGTATTTTTTTTAACAAACTTAAAAAGTTGGAATTCTTGTTATTTGTATAATGTATCCTACATCAAAATAAATTTATCATGCATCTAAAAATGTATCATGCACCTTATATAGAAAAATAATATAAATGTAAGTAATAAAATAACACTTACTTGAACTCTTGAAGGTCGATATGTACGATGAATAATATACTGCAATAAAAATAGATGTGTGTATAATGTTATTCAAACAATTATATATAGTAGATTAAGAAAGAAAGAGGAAAGAATTGTAATTATACCTAAATAAATTCATTTTGGAATTCAGACAAGAGAGGTGAAATTAAATTCTTGACAAATATCGACAGCTCCTTTTGTCAATCCAACAAGGTCTTCAAATTCCTGAAAAATATCGATTCCTTTAACATCAACTCGAAATAAGGTCAATTACAAAACAGGAAAAACACAAAAGACAAAGTCACACTTTTCAAAGTAAATAGGGGATTAAGATTCAAGAATCACAAAAATGGAGTTTCATCTAAAAATATAATATAATCATTTATACCTTCAACTTTCCCAAGAAGGAGTAGACTAAAATCTACAATCATCCTCTTTACACCATATATATAATACATTCTTCAATCAATTCATAAGTCTTGAATCATTGGCTTGGAATTCCTCCAGGCTATAGATAAAATAAAAATTCAGAATCAAAAAATTGAAATTTGAAGAAAATTTTAATTATCAATAAATTGCATACCACGTCATTAACTTTCATTGCAGTAGCATCAAGTGATGTTTTTCCTATCCCATCATTATTTACTTATAAATATCATAAGAGAATTTATGACATGAATTGTAAAATATTTGTTTATCTACTATGATCCATATGTGATGACATTAACAATAATATATATATAAATAAGAGAAATAAATATTTTGTATATTTGAAAGAGGATAAGGTTACTCATAATTTATAGTAGTGGTCGAATGAAAGGTAAAATAAGGAAATAACTCCTTCGGTAAAAAAATTCATTTTGTCATTTAAGATTCTTTTGAAAGCCATAGTCAATACAACATCACTATGATAGTTCGACATCCACGACTTTGATAATTGAGAACCTTTAGAACATCAATATGTCATGTTAAGAAACATATGATATAACAACAAATAGTTAGTAGAATTTGAATTAGATAATGAAATTACCTTGAATCCAGACTTGTCCTTGAATATGAAGGAATGACAATGAATAACAAGGTTCTACTACATTGAAGACGATTAACTTTGTGTCCACAACGATGTTGACCGAGATATCCACGAGCGGAACCGGAGAGTTTGCAAGTAAAGAGATCACTCTTTACGTAGAGCTTGAAGACAACTATTTTTGAAGTCTAAGTTGTCCCTTAACCATATCTAGCTACTATATTACATCCTTTCAAGATTCAAAATTTTTAGTAATTTATGTAAAAAAATAAATATTATTTTATGTATTTAAAATTTAATCTAAAATTATATTTTGTTATAAAGAAATTATTATTATATATAAAAAATAATTAAACATAATAATATTAATTGAAGGAATTGTTTTATTTTAATATAAATTTTATTTTATTAAATAAAAAAATTAAAAATTTAATACAAATTTAAATTTACTGAAAATAGTTTAAAATGTAAAATTTAAATTATATTCGATTATATAGAATATGTATACAATTTTAATAAGTTTAATACAAATTTAAATTTAATAAAAATAATTTTAATGTAAAATTTAATAATAATTATGATTTCAATTTTATGTATCTTAAATTTTAATTATATTTGATTAAATAGAAAAATATATTATATATAATGCATAATAAGTTTTTAATAATTTAAATTCAAATTTAAATTTTATGAAAATAAATTTTATTAAGAAATAAATTTTAAATTATATTTGATTAAATAAAATATTAATAAATTTAAGGAAAATTTAAATTTAAGGAAAATAATTTAGTATTAAATATAATAGCTTATTTATAAAATTAACGATAAATATAAAATTTAATTCAAATGGTAAAGTTAATCATAAACCTTATAAGAATATTTAAAAATATATATTAATTTTATTATAAGAAATATATAAGTAAAATAAATAAATAATATTTTATGTATTTAAAATTTAAACTAAAATTAAATTTTTTTATAGAGAAATTACATTTATATAAAAATAATTATAATTATTTTAAAAATATTTGAATTATATTTAATTTAAAAAAAAAGTGATAATTTTTTTTTAAAGTTTAGATGATGTAAATTTTAAAAATACTTTTAATATAAAAATTAAATAAAATTATATTTATTAAAACAAAGAATGAAGATGTAAATAAATGAGATTTAACAAAATTAAAGAAAAATTTAAATTATATTTATTTTAGAAAAACGTTTTTATAGAAAATAAAATTGAATAATATAATTTTATAAGTTTATTGTGAAAATTAAATTTTAATTTATAAATTTTGATATTAAAGGTATGATATTGGTTTGTTTTTTTTACCAACTTAAAAAGTTGGAATTCTTGTTATTTGTATAATCTATCCTACATAAAAATAAATCTATCACGCATCTAAAAATGTATCATTCACCTTATATAGAAAGATAATATAAATGTAAGTAAGAAAAGAAAACTTACTTGAACTCATGAAGTTCGATTTGTACGATGAATAATATACTGCAATAAAAATAGATGTGTGTATAATGTTATTCAAACAATTATATATAATAGATTAAGAAAGAAAGAGGAAAGATATATAATTATACTTAAATAAATTCATTTTGGAATTCAGGCTAGAGAGGTGAAACCAAATTCTTGACAAATATCGACAGCTCTTTTCGTCGATCCAAGGTCTTCATATTTTTGAAAAATATCGATTCCTTTAGCATCACCGAAATAAGGTCAATTACAAAACAAGAAAAAACACAAAAGGCAAAGTCACATTTATCAATGAAAATTGGGGTTTAAGATTCAAGAATCACAAAAATGGAGTTTTATCTAAAAATATGCTATAATCATTTATACCTTCAGTTTTCTCAAGAAGGAGTGAAATAAAATCTACAATCATCCTCTTTATACCATATATAATACATTCTTCAACCAATTCATAAGTCTTGAATCAATGGCTTGGAATTCCTCCCGACTATAGATGAAATCAAAATTCAAAATCAGAAAGTTGAAATTTGTGAAGAAAATTTTAATTATCAATAAATTGCGTACCGCATCAGCAACTTTCATTGCATCGGCATCCAGTTATGTTCATCCTATCCCATCATTATTACCTATAAATATCATAAGAGAATATATGACATGAATGGTAAAATATTTGTTTGTCTACTATGATTCATATGTGATAACATTAACAACAATATATATATATATATATATATAAGAGAAACAAATATTTTGTATTCCTTAAACAAGATAAGGTTACTCATAATTTATAGTAGTGGTCGAATGAAAGGTAAAATAAGGAAATAACACCTTTGGTAAAAAAATTCATTTTGTCATTTAGGATTCTTTTGAAAGCCATAGGCAATACACCATCACTATGATAGTTCGACATCCACGACTTTGAGAATTGAGAACCTTTAGAACATCAATATGTCATGTTAAGAAACATATGATATAACCACAAATAGTTAGTAGAATTTGAATTAGATAATGAAATTACCTTGGATCCAGACTGGTCCTTGAATATGACGGAATGACTATGAATAACAAGGTTCTACTACATTGAAGACGATTAACTTTGTGTCCAAGACGATATTGACCGAGATATCCACGAGCGGAACCGGAAAGTTTGGAGGCAAAGAGAGCACTCTTTACGTAGAGCTTGACGACAACTATTTTTTAAGCCTAAAAAGTTGTCCCTTAACCATATCTAGCTATTATATAACATCGTTTTCAAATTCAAAATTTTAAGTATTTTATGTAAAAAAATAAATATTATTTTATGTATTTAAAATTTAATTTAAAATTATATTTTGTTATGAAGAAATTATTATTATATATATAAAATAATTAAAAATAATAATAATTAAAGGAATTGTTTTATTTTAATTTAAATTTTATTTTATTAAATAAAAAAATTCAAATTTTAATACAAATTTAAATTTAATGAAAATAAGTTTAAAATGTAAAATTTAAATTATATTTGATTATATAGAATATGTATACAATTTTAATAAGTGTAATGCAAATTTAAATTTAATGAAAATAATTTTAATGTAAAATTTAAATTATATTTGATTAAATTGAAAAAAAAATACAATTTTAATACAAATTTAATGTTAATACGCTTTAATTCATTATATAAATTAGTTATAAATAATATTAAAAAATATATGTTCTAAATATAAGAAATATATAATTAAAAAATAAAATATATTTATAGAAAAAATAATTATTTTAAAATAATAAAAACAAAATAAAAAAAATTAATTCAAAATTAAATTTAATATTTAATGTAAAATATAAAATTATTTTTATAAATTAATGATTAATATAAATATAATTCAAAACTTAATAATCAATATTATAAGAATATTTTAAAAAAATATACTTTATAATAAAAAACAAAAACAAAATACTTTTTATGTATTTAAAATTTAAATTTAAATATATTTTGTTATAGAGAAATTATATTTATATAAAATAAATAATAATTATGATTTAAAATTTATGTATCTTAAATTTTAATTATATTTGATTAAATAGAAAAACATATTAAATATAATGCAAAATAAGTTTTTAATAATTTAAATGCAAATTTAAATTTTATGAAAATAAATTTTATTAAGAAATAAATTTTAAATTATATTTGATTAAATAAAAAATTTAATATTAATAAATTTAATAAAAAATTAAATTTAATGAAAATAATTTAGTACTAAATATAATAGCTTATTTATAAAATTAAGGATAAATATAAAATTTAATTTAAAAGGTAAAGTTAATATAAACCTTATAAGAATATTTAAAAATTATATTAATTTTATTATAAGAAATATATAAGTAAAATAAATAAATAATATTTTATGTATTTAAAATTAAACTAAAATTAAATTTTTTTTATAGAGAAATTACATTTATATAAAAATAATTATAATTATTTTAAAAATATTTGAATTATATTTGATAAAAACAAAGTGATATTTTTTTTTAATAAGTTTAGATGATATAAATTTTAAAAATACCCTTTAATATAAAAATTAAATAAATATAATAAAATAAAATTTTATGTATTTTAAAATTTAAATTATATTTTATTAAACAAAAGAATGAAGATGTAAATAAATATAATTTAACAAAATTAAAGTAAAATTTAAATATAAATTATATTTATTTTAGAAAAACGTTTTTATAGAAAATAAAAATTAATAATATAATTTTATAAGTTTATTGTGAAAATTAAATTTTAATTTATAAATTTTGATATTAAAGATATGATATTGTTTTATTTTTTTTTACCAACTTAAAAAGTTGGAATTATTGTTATTTGTATAATCTATCCTACATCAAAATAAATCTATTACGCATCTAAAAATGTATCATTCACCTTATATAGAAAGATAATATAAATATAAGTAAGAAAAGAAAACTTACTTGAACTCATGAAGGTCGATTTGTACGATGAATAATATTCTGTAATAAAAATAGATGTGTGTATAATGTTATTCAAACAATTATATATAATAGATTAAGAAAGAAAGAGAAAAGAATTATAATTATACATAAATAAATTCATTTTGGAATTCAGACTAGAGAATTGAAACCAAATTCTTGACAAATATCGACAGCTCCTTTCGTCGATCCAAGGTCTTCAAATTCCTGAAAAATATCGATTCCTTCAGCATCACCGAAATAAGGCCAATTACAAAACAAGAAAAAACACAAAAGACAAAGTCACATTTATCAATGTAAACAGGGGATTAAAATTCAAGAAACACAAAAATGGAGTTTCATCTAAAAATATAATATAATTATTTATACCTTCAGCATTCTCAAGAAGGAGTGGAATAAAATCTACAATCATCCTCTTTACACCATATATAATACATTCTTCAACCAATTCATAAGTCTTGAATCATTGGCTTGGAATTCCTCCATACTATAGATGAAATCAAAATTCAAAATAGCGAAGAAAATTTTAATTATCAATAAATTGCATACCGCAGTAGCAACTTTCATTGCATCGGCATCCAGTGATGTTCTTCCTATCCCATCATTATTACATACAAATATTATAAGAGGATATATGACATGAATGGTAAGATATTTGTTTGTGTACTATCATCTATATGGGATGATATTAACAAAAAAAAAATATATATATATATATAAAGAGAAATAAATATTTTGTATTCTTTAAATAAGATAAGGTTACTCATAATTTATAGTAGTGGTCGAATGAAAGGTAAAATACGGAAATAACACATTCGGTAAAAAATTTTATTTTGTCGTTTAAGATTCTTTTGAAAACCATAGGAAATACTCCATACCCATGATAGTTCCACGACTTTGAGTATTGAGAACCTTTTAGAACATTAATATGTCATGTTGAGAAACATATGATATAACCATAAATAGTTAGTAGAATTTGAATTAGATAATGAAATTACCTTAGATCCAAACTGGTCCTTGAATATGAAAGAATGACTATGAATAACAAGGTTCTACTACATTGAAGACGATGTTGACCGAGATATCCACGCGCAGAACCAAAAAGTTTGCAGGCAAAGAGGAGATCACTCTTTACGTAGAGCTTGATGACAACTATTTTTTGAAGCTTAATTTGTCCCTTAACCATCTCGACCTACTATATTACTTTATTTCCAATTACATTCAAAATTTTAAGTATCTTATGTAAAATAATAAATATTATTTTATGTATTTAAAATTTAATTTAAAATTTATTTTGTTATGAATAAATTATTATTATATATATATAATAATTTAAAATAATAATTATTAAAGGAATTGTTTTATTTAAATATAAATTTTATTTTTTTTAAATATAAAATTTAATGAAAATAAGTTTAAAATATGAAATTTAAATTATATTTGATTAAATTGAATATATACAATTTTAATAAGTTTAATGCAAATTTAAATTTAATAAAAATAATTAAAATATAAAATTTAAATTATATTTAATGAATTAGAAAAAATACAATTTTAATAATTATTTAAGTTTGTTTATGAATTAACAGATAAATAAAAAATTAATTCAAAATTTAAAATAATTTATAAACATTATAAGAATAATTAAAAAATAATAATAAAGTTGATGTAAATTAAATTTTAATTTTAATAAATTTTATTAATAAGTTTAATGATAAATTTAATTACTTTGATTAAATTAAAAAAATAATAATTTTAATAAGTTTATTACAAATTTAAATTTAATCTAAAAAATTTAAAAATGTGTTTTTGAATTAATGGTAAATATTAATTTAATTTAAAATTATTTATGCTTAAATATTTAATAATTATAATATAAATAATAAAAATTAAAGTAATTGTTTTGATTTAAATTATATGTATTTTGAAATTTAAATTTATATTTGATTAAATAAAAATGACAAAATTTAATAAAAAATATGTTTTGAATAAATTTTACAAAATTTAAATTTTATGAAAATAAGTTTAATAAAAAATTTGAAAAAAGTTATATTTGATTAAATAAAAAAATATAATGTTAATAAGTTTTATGATATTTTAAATTTAATGAAAATACTTTAATTCAAAAAAATATAAGTTTAATTCAAAATTTAAAATTATTTATAAATATTTTAAGAATATTTAAAAAAAATAATAATTTTTAATATAAGATATACGAAAAAAAAATAAATAATATTTTATGAATTTAAAATTTAAATTTAAAATTGTATTTGTATTTTATTTTACAGAGAAATCATATTTATATATAAAAAAAGTATTATTATAATAAAAGTAATAAAACTTAAAATAATAATTTTGATTTAAAAAATATATATTATTCATAATATAAGAAATAGGTTTTTAAAAAATAATTAATATTTAACATAAGAAATATATAATTACAAATCTAAATAATATTTAATGCATTTAAAATATATTTTGTTATAGACAAATCATATTTATATAAAAAATAATAATAAATATATTAAAAATAATAAAAATTAAAGTAATAATTTTGATTTAAATTTTATGTATTTAAAATTTAAATTATATTTAATTAAATAAAAAAATTAAAGAAAATTTAAATTATATTTAATTAAATAAAAAAATACAATATTAACAAATTTAATGTAAATATGCTTTAATTTATAATTTACATTATTTATAAATAATATTTAAAAAAAATATTTAAAAATTTTAATAAAAATTTAATGTAAATATGATTTATAAAGAATATTTAAAAAATAAATAATATTCTAAATACAAGAAATATAAAAAATATTTGTTATAGATAAATTATATTTATTTAAAATAATAATTTTGTTAAAATAATAAAAACTAATTTTAAATTATATTTAATATTTAATGCAAAATATAAAATATTTTTTTATGAATTAATGATTAATATAAGTTTAATTCAAAGTTTAAAATTATTTATAAATATTATAAAAATAAAATAATAATTTTAATTGATATAAATTTTAAAAATATGTTTAATATAAAAATAATATAATAATTTTAATTGATATAAATTTTAAAAATATGTTTAATATAAAAATTAGGTAAATAAAAAAAATTATGTATTTAAAAATTTAAATTATATTTTATTAAAATAAAGAGTGTGTAATTAATAAATATAATTTAATAATCATAATGTAACATTTAAATTTAAATTATATTTTGTTTTAGAAAAAAATATTTTTATAGAAAATAAAAATGAATAATATAATTTTTAAGTTTAATTTAGAAATTAAATTTTAATTTATATAACAATAGAAAATAAAAATAAATAAACTAATATCATAAATTTTTAGCATATAAAAAAAGAATTATGTATCTTAAATAGTAAGATAATATAAATTTAAATAAGTTAAAAAAAACTTACTTGAACTAATCAAAGTTGATATTTAGATGAATAATATCCTGCAATAAAAATAGATGTTTATAATATTATTCATATGTAATAGATTAAGATAGAAAATGAAAGAATTATAATTATACCTAAATAAATCCATTTTGGAATTCTGGAAAGTGATAAAAAACAATATACAACTCCTTTCAACGCTGGGTCTTCAAATTCCTGAAAAATAACAACTCCTTCAACATCAACGAAATAAAGCCAATTACAAAATAAGAAATAACACAAAAGACAAAGTCACACATATCAATGGAAACATGGCTTAAAATTCAAGCATCAAAATATAAATAAATGGAATTTCCAGCAGCTAAAAACAGACTGTAATAAGTTTATATCTTCAGTTTTCCCAAGAAATAAGAAACATTGTCAATATCCTTAGTGAATCAGAAAACTGGATTGGAATAAATGCTTTCAATCATCCTATTTACATAATATATAATACTTTATCTGAATGTTTTCTTCCAAGCTATCAATGAAATAAAAAACAGAATCAGAAAGATGAAATCAGTAAATAAGATTTTGATTTTCGTTAAAAACAAAATCATACTGCAGTAGCAACAACTTTCATTGCATCGGCATCAAGCCTATTCTCCCAGCATTGATCACCTGCAAATATCATAAAAAATAACCGATACCTATTTGTCCTGTTTTGATTCAGATTTTTGAGAGAGAAACGAAGAATATACCAATATATCAAGTTTTCCGAACTTGGATCTGACTAAATCAACAAGGACAGGAATAGTAGACAGATCTGCAACATCAAGCTGATGGAAGATGACAAGTAGTTCATATCCTCCTCCGGTAAGTACTCTCCTTAAGATTAGATTCCTCTTTTTTCATCTCTAACGGTCAGAATCACCGTTATGCCTTTGAAAGTTAACTGTCTGCATATTTCTAATTCAATTCCTCTGTTCGCCCTGTTACGATCAAATGCATTGTAATTTCTCTAGGTTTTCAATCAACGATTAACTAAATAGAATAAATTATACATTGTAATTTCTTGTTTGTTATAAGCAAGAAAGAATCTTCTCATACCTCTTCGTTTCAGTGTCCCGGGCATAGGAACAGGTGAAATAATCTTTCCTTTTTTCAAAGAAAAATGCACCGACACCAGCCGATTCAAACATCATCTGAAAAACTAATAGAATACTTAATACAATAAGTCAGGGCATATGCATATATATTATAAGAAACAGTATGCATTTAGAGAAAACGATTCAAATGAACCTAAAGAAAACCATTATTACAACTGAATAGAAATACGACAGGCATCGCTTCCCGAAAGAAACACCGTACCGATTGAAACATCATAAACCCTAATCGATCGGATATTACAACAGATCTCTTTTTCCAACTAATCCAATATAATTGATGTAATTAAAAGAAACCGTTCATGAATTTTAACAGATAAACAAAGAAATTCTCCTTTTGAGAAAAAAAGGTAACCCTAAATGTTCAAATCCCAGAATGTAAAAAGTTGATCATGTCAGTTCTTATATGATTGATTTCTTATTCAAACCATCATTTTCAACCTAATTCAGTCGTACATTACAGACAAGAATCATAACTCACCGGTTTTCCATTCCAGAACGAATCAGAAAGATCACGGCGCCGTGAACCAATAGCGGATCCAATACGACGGGACATGGATCCATTATATAACCTCTGAGATGTGAGCCGCTGCCGATGCTGTTGTACGACGATCTGTCTATGTAAAATTTACTCTTCCGTAAGCATTTTCCGATTACTAATTCCACCGGTAACTCCCCTGCTTCTGGAAGTTTTTACACCGCCAAGCAAATGATTCGATTTCTCTAGATGCTTCGGAGGAGGAGAGAAGCCGTCGTCGGTGGTGTGGACGTGTTCTTGAAGAATGGGAAATATCTGAATCCGATTTGCGGAAGGGGGTTTAAGGGGTTTTAGGATTTGGATATATATAGTTCCTATATAAATCAACAAACGGCTACGGTTTAGGATTTCGATTTCCAACGGATTCAAATTATCTATTATCTATTATCTATTATTATAATATTAATTCCTATGAATTCAAATTATCTATTATTATAATATTAATTCCTATGAATTCAAATTATCTAACAATAATAATAATTTATAAAAATAAATAAATAAATAAATATATATATATATATATATATATAATCAACTAAGTATATTATTATATAATTTTAATATTAACTTAAAATTATACTTACGATTTTATCAAAATTTAGGCATCATACTTTATTTTTAATAATATATATTTCAATTATTAATTATTATAATAAATAATAAAATTATAATAATAATACAATATTTATAATATATTACATAAATAACTGTCTAACTAATTAAATTATTTTAAAAATTATTAATTTTAATATTAAATCATCTATTAGTAAATGGTTCAACTTTTAAAAAAAATTATTATTTTTATTCATAAATAGATAATTCTTATTTATTCAAAAAATAATTATATATATGAAAAAAAATAATTTTATAAATAATACAAAATAAAACGTTAAATAATATGATAAAAATAAAAACTAAAACTAAAATTCTTAAGTTTAAAATTTAAACTTCTTGAAATTTTTGTTGATGTGACTTCAAATACGAAGTCGTTTAAGGTCTATAACAATGAGTAAGAATGTATAATAAACTGAACAAACTAATCGGCGGTGTCGAAAAATCGAGTCGATAAAATGTTTACAAAATATTCTGAGCTATAGTGAAAATTATTTTTGTGTTGATAAATGACGTCAAAATTTTTTATCTAAAATCATAACTAACCATCGACGAAATAATGATAAATTGAAAAAAAAAATCAATGATGGACACATATAAAAGAGCGTCCAAAGAAAGATTAGTTTAATAACTTTTAATTAAATAAAAAAAGAAATAACTATAGATCTGACAATTTTATCTCATTTGTCCTTAAAAGAAGACTGACACAAACTCAAAAAAATGACCATCAAAGATAATGAAGAAATATGAGCATCAAACGACCTAACAAAAATGTAGAATATTATTTGAATTAGAAAAATTCGGGATGACAAATCCGATACAACTAAATAATATACCAAATTAAACAAAATAAAACATAAATTCAAATATAAGTACTAAAAAAAATTAATAAAGAAGCTGTGAAAACGAGAAAGAAAATAACTATTGTTTATTTTTTTAAAAGGAAATAAAATTAATTAACTTAAATTAAGATCCTTAAGCCTCTATTTGGTTGGAGGTACAGTACTATAGTACTATAGATATAGGATAAAGATATCTACAATAAAATTAAATTAATGTTTGGTTAAAATAATTATATCTACAGTGTTATTAAGGGTATAATTTATACCTAAAATGAGGTATAAAATTGTAACATGTATCACAAGGTATAAATTTCTAACCTTTACTAATTTCTATTTTTTTTTAAACTCATTCTAGTCTTTAACCAAAATTATTGTCTTTTTCATCCTCGGAACGTGGAAGTGGACTTAGTTACCCTATTTTGATGAAAGCTATCCTGTAAAATGTAAACAAATTTTTTAATTTTTCACTCTCTTGACCAATAATCTCTGAAGTGAAAAGAGATATCAAAAATAAAATAATTATTTATTTAAGAAATATTTAACAAAAAAAAATATACAAATAAGTTAAAACAATAAGTTTCTTAGTTAACTCTTCGATGAAAACGTTTCACTACAATTTTTTTGGTAGTAAGCACAGAATATTTAAATGCATTTTTTTATTATGTTAGATTACATTATTTAAGTCAGATTTGTTTTAGTCGGTTTTGTTTTTAGATAGTCTTATTTTAAAGTAATATAACAAACTTTTATTTTTATCTTGGTAGTTACCTAAATTCTTATTAAGTCTCCACAACATATAACAATCTATTGAGATTCGTTTATTTGTGATTTTGTTATTATATATTTAATAGTATTAATTATTAATAAACAATTTATTTAATTATAGGAAATAAAATATATTTAAAAAGAAATTATATTATCATATAGCATTATTAAATATTTTAAAACTAATATTTTTTATTAGTTTAAATATAATTAATAATAAATATTAAAATAATTTATAAATAAAAGAATAAAATAGTATTTAATTATTTTAACTATTTTTTTATACCACGAACCAAACACAAAATTATAAAATTTATATAATTTATATCATTTATATTATTTCAACCAAACACCAATAATCTATATAATTTATACATCTTAATACCCCTATATAAGTTATACCCAAACAACTTACATCTATATAACTAGTACCACGAACCAAAACGCTCAATTAATTGTATCACCTAATTGTACTAAAAAATGCACATGGTTGTTGGTCTCAATCTCACCGCTTAGAATCCGTCTAGATTGAACGTGGAAGGCTGGTATGATTATAGAGCATGTTCAACGAAGATCATGCTCATCATCGAGACAATCAATCTCAGATCTCTCCTTCTTCGCGTGGTTGGAGACCGGTCCTTATTTCTCATAGAGAAAGGTTTTCCAATTTTGCCGTAAAAAAACGGAAAGGTGAAACAATCACATCCAGACGCTTTTACGGATTTCCTCCATTATTTATTCATCTTTTCATACTGTTTACCGCTATTATATATTTTAGTATTCAGCACTTACTGCACATGGTTGGCCGTTATGTGAAAGAAGAGTCTTCATCGTTTAAATGATCTGTACGTATACATACTTCTTTTCTCTCTTATCTCTCGCAATCGTTGTGACTTTTATTCATCATTAACTCTTCGTGGCATGTTGTGAATTCCAAATGTCTCTTTCAGGGTTGTAAACATTTGCTTCAATCGAGTCTAGATTTGGAGTTCATTCTGCATTCTACTTGCTTGATTGAATCTCTTGATTCTATGTAACGATATCTGTTACTTTCCGTATTAATTTGAGTGGCTGATTATTATATTAGGTTTTATCTTAGGAGATTTCAAATTCAGTTACAAATGAATGAATTAATCCTCCGTTTGTGCTGTGAATCTATTTCTTTGTTTGTTTCTGTGGCGAATGTCTAACAACATATTTGAGTTCATTTGTAATCCATATGAGATGACATTGAGAAACATAGGTAATCTGAACTTTGCCTTGAGAGATTATAAAAAGTCATTAGCAGTTTATTTGTATAATTCTGATTCAGATTCAGAAACAATTTAATCGATAGAAACAAACATATCACGCAATTAGGCTATAAATATCACGTTTGGGCTCAAGTCTCTTCCCATCGAGCCAAATTGATACATCCATTGTTCTCCACTAGGTGAGGACAACAATGAAGTTGAGGAAATGAATGATTCGGAGCCAGATGTCTGATGATTGATTGGGAGGAAAGGCTTACTTGCAAATGGGGATTTAATCTCGTACCAAATGTGAGGAAAGAGGATAAATTGTCCATTAAGTTTAGTCTTTTCTGAATTCATTACCACAAATGACATGAGTTGTACATAATTGGTTGTATTTCTATCAGCCTACTATGATTATGGTTTGAATGAAACTTTCATTATATATTACAATTATCTTATCTGCATTGATAATTAGATGACCATTTTTTAAATAGACTTTTATTTGCCAAAGAATCATATGTGGTTTAATGTCTTGTCCATTAAGTCTCATATACAGAGTGCATCGAGACTGATAATGACAGATTCTACTTTAAACTGACAGATATGGATCAGGAGGTACAGTTTTTCTTTGTGTTTCAATAAGCAATGTCATATAATGCCATCTCATTTTGTGATCGAGTTTATTTTGTTGTCATCGACACGAAAGAATTAGAGAAGCTGAGCTCGGTTCACATACTGTAAGGTCCCATGGGATTACAGTGGCGAGGATCCACTTGCATGATTGACTCATTTTACTGCTTCTTGGTGTGATATACTATGTTTTGAATACAATCAGTCCGTTCTATCGGTTTGTTGAGAAGGATATGATGTCTAACCTCAAGTATTCTTTGAAAGATAATACAGTTCTTCCATGGGTTGTTCCGGTATGTTCTTTTTCTATTATTTTTATTTAGAGAAATATTTATAGGTCGTGTAACTTATGAATAGTGTTCCTTTCCATTGCTAGATATATGCAATTATTTTTCCTATCTTGATTTTTCTAAGAGTTTTATTTACGTAGGAAGGATGTATACGATCTTCATCATGCAACTTTAGGTAAAACTGAAATCCTTACTGTATGTTCCTTGTGTGAAATGTTATGTTTATAAGCTTTGAGAAAAAAAACAGGCCTACTTTTTTCTGTCCTTATCACGTCTGTTCTAACAAATACGATAAAGGATGTTGTTGGTCGGCCTAGACCCGACTTCTTTTGGCGGTGCTTCCTAGATGGAAAGGATGTATGTATTTTACTCAATTTCTCTAGATAATGGCTTCATTTATAAATACCAAGTTCAGTTTACAGTTCAGATCTAAATGATAGGACATAAATAATTTTAAATGAAATGAATATGGAATATACGGTTTTCCCACTAAGAATCCTTGATTGAAGTGGAGGTAGGTCTGTGGGATCGTTATAGCTTACACACCATGGAACAAATCCCGATTTAATTTTTTTTATAGAATTTGTGGTTTTATCTTAAAAGTATGTTAAGTGTGGTGTCTCATTTCTTACTGTTAGGCTTATGATTTGATTATAAATGTTATTTGCCATTGAAACAAACATGTGATAAAGGAAGGGCATAAAATTTTCCAAGTGGCCATACTTCGGGTAAGTATCTTATTGATATTCAACGAAAATAGTCCTCTAATACTTTACTCAAAATCTTATTAATTTCTTGTTGTAGTATTCTTTGTTAGTATTCTTTGCCGTTCTAGGATTTATGTTGTTGTATTTATATGGAAAGATCAAGGTGTTTGACTAGAGGACATTTAGCAAAATTGTGCATCTCTTTTACCCTACCACTCGTTGCATCACTTGTTGGTGTCTCTCGAGTTGACGACTACTGGCATCACTAGCAAGATGTGGCAGTAGAAGGTATACTAGGTGAGTTCATTGCGTTTTATGTTTATCAATTACTATTTGGGACTTGAACTTGGTTTTCTTTTGGCATATAATGCTAGTACATTAGCCATTTGGGGCTTTTGTCAAGGAAGAAGAGATTAATGTTTCTTTTTCTAAACTAATAAAATATATAACACTAAATAGTTTTGTGAAAAAAGAATGTCTGTTAGGAAAAAGCGCCCCAAATCGCACACATGTTAAAAGTTTGAACATCATCTTGCAGTTCAAAGTTCAAACACCATATGTTAAAAGAGGTCCAAGTTCAAGCCCCAATTTTAATAGCTTTGAGACTTGTTTGATGAGGTGTTATTTAGTCCTTGTTCAATATGGGTTTTTGAGATTAATATAAAATAACCGAATATCTCATCATCAATATACTCTTTATTCATTAAATTATAACCATAAGACTAATGTCCTTTTACCCAACTAACCGAGTTTTCAATAGTTTACGGTTGAAGTGTCCATATGACGACAGTGGTGAGTTTCTCTACTAGCCTCACACCCCTGCCAGAGATTATTTTCAAAAAAGAAAATGTTAATTGTCTTAGATAGTAAAAAGGTTATTTATCTTCAGGTATGTATTGGCTACATTCTGCTATCTTCAGTTTTACCCGCCTCCATACCATGTTGAAGGTATGTCTAATTAGGGTTGTTGTTCTACCACATAAGTATTCACAACTAAAACAGAGCATTTTCTTCGTGAATATATTATCATCCCATTACAAGTTCAGGTTCTTATGCCTACTCCAAAATGAGGGAGGAATCACGCAGTCGTAATCGCTCAGTCAATACTGTTTTTACACAAAATTAAAATGAAGTATCGGGAAATACTCTAGTTGAAGATGATCATCACCATAATTTCTTAGGGATGGGTTTATCGGGAAATTCTAGTTTGGCAGTTGATGACTTAGAATAGGGAATAATGTATAGTTAGTTATATACGTGCATTATTTGATGGTCAATTGATAGCTAAGTGTTTTTTTATTGTTTTTTGTTCAATGAATCGTAGTGATGGCAGGAATTCACAGCCGCTTCACATCAATGGAGGCCAAGAGATCCAAAACAGATGAACTCGTTGGTAGTTAGGTTAACATATGATTTTTATTTAGAGTTATTAGTTTATTTGGTTTTTATAGTTAGCCAGAGTTATTAGTTTAACTATGAAGCATGTTAATATATTTCTATGGGTAATTATATTATCCAGCATTTATTTTATTATTTATTATTTATAATTCAAATCAAATTGTTAGGTGTTCAAATTAAATTTTAAGATTAGGAAACTATTTTATTGGACAAGACATGGTTCAATTATTACTATTGTTAATGAACGGTATAATGGGAATATTAATATACTTTTTGATAATCTTAATTATACTCACATGTCATAATATATAAACAAATTTTGTTTTAATATTCTTATAGGTAATAGTTTATAAAAAAATAATTTAATTTCATTATTGGAACTTGCATCTTAAAAACTAAATAATATTATTAAAAATTTGACAACAAAATTTTTGGTTAAATTTAACAAGTTATCACCTCTTTTCAAGAAATTGAGAAATATTGAAATAATAATTTTTTCTTCTACAAAATATGATAAATTTTTTTGATTAGTTGATATGGAAATAAAGGAATTTGAGGTAATTGTAAAGACAAAAGGTAATGACTTTAGTTAAAATATCTTAAGTGCTTCATTACAAATATTATTTATCATATTTGGATGAATGTGAAGACGAATTCTCACTTGTGAAAGAAATTGGTTGATTTGTCAAAGATGAAATATTGCATATGAGAAATTTACTCCTACGTATGATTTCAAGGCACTCTAAGTTTCATTGATTGCTTCCTTCAATTTTGTTCTTATTCTGGTTGTTTTTTTTTGTTTTCATTTTGTTGATTCATTCATTTTTGAAAAAAAAATTGTTTTGCCGCCTAAATCATGAGCTCTTAAAATTCTTCACCCTTTTCGGGTCTTTTTATTTAATGACATTATGTCGTTTTATAAAAAAAATTAAGAGAACAAAGTCATATGAGAAAATATTTTCAATCTAAAAAAAAGGTGAAATTATTATAAGAATTTAAAGATTAATCAAATAAAATATTGTTGATCAAACACTAAATTTTATGGATTGGTTAGTTAGTTAACTTGCTAATCCGAAAAAGTTTTCTCAAAATTTTGATTCGGTCTTTGTGTTTGATTTTGTAGAATTTAAGATAGTGGTGAGTCGCTTCTTCAGTTTCGTTAGAAAGCTTATCTCGTGGTATTTTCTCGGTAAAATCTGCTAATGAATAAACAAGGGAGTCTAGGGGTTGTGCTAGAAGTCCTTGTTGAGATATAATATTGAATTTGTGGCAACTCAATTCGACTTTAAAAATTTGTACCGCAACTTTTGAAAAATATTCTTCACCATGTACCGGAACTTTTGAAAAACATTCTTGACCATGTACAACATTTGAATGATTTTCTGAATTTTCTTCTATTATAATTTGAGGATCGGGCACTTGTTTATTTGTAAAAGCATCAACATCTTCACTGTCTAAACAATTTGCTGAATTTTCTTCTATTACAATTTGAATCTTCTATAGTGGTATTTTCTTGGTAGAATCAATAAAGGAGTCGAAAGGTCATTTTGAAGTCTTTGTTCAGATATAATGTTGTATTTGTAGCAACTCGATTCATTTTCAAGAATTTGTACTTTAATTTCTGAAAAAAGTTCTTCATCATGTACACCATCTGAATTTTCTTCTATTACAATTTGACAATCGAGCACTGGTTCATCTTCCAAACATAACCCAAATTGTTTTATGCCTTCAGTTTTAAGAAAATCTCATGTAATCACCATATTAGGATCTAAACAAGCTTTAAAATTTGTATACCATAACTTGGCATTATCTCTGAAATAAAATCTTGCAATTCTTTGATGAATGTCGGTTGGTATGTTGTTAATCCTGAAATATTCTTCCGCTACACATATCCATTCATCTACATTTTTGCTATCTAATTCTGGGAATTCTATTTTACTTTTGTGCGTAAAATAATACATGAATATTGTCTTGTCAATTTTTTATCCAATCTTTGTGTTATAAGAACTACTTTACGGATCTTGCATAAGAGGGAGAAAAAAATCGTATCGATGCTTGCGGAAGGAGTTGATGGAGAGAAAAGATTAATTTGTCGAATTTTTCAAACCACAATTAGAGAATTGACAGCTCTAGTACCATTGTTACAATTCGTTTACTTAGTTACGCCACTTCCAAAGTTTGTCATAGAAACGATCGAAAAAAGAATGAAGAATGATCAAGAAGGGGATGCAATGTCAATAGAAGAATAAGGTGCCACCAAGAAAAATAAGATGAGAATTTTAGAACACAACTCAAAGTAATGAAACTATTATTTCTTTCAACGTAATCCATAAATTTAATAAAAAACTATTTATAAAAGTAGATCTAATTAACTAATTAACTATATTAAAAATTCGAATTAATACTAATAGAATTTAATTGTTACAACTATAAAACTTGAAGGATTTTTCTATACTATTAGATCAATACAATATATATATATATATATATATATCCTTTACATAATCACAACAAAAGAAGTCACTATGATTAATATCATGAAGCATTCCATGTTCTACTAAAGCGTGATATATATATCAAATGAAGTAACGATCAAAACAAAAATCAAGATAACTAAAACTTGTAAACTTGAACCTACTTAAGTCCTTCCCTGTCCTAGTTCGTGATCTGCATCACGACCTCTTTCAACAAGATCTTCTTCTACAACTTTAATGACATCTTTTGATGATTGAGCAAAAGATTCCTCCAACTCCCATTGTTGTTGAATCTCTTCGAGATTGAAAGGATCTGGGGAATATCGATATGATGATATGAAGAAAAGTGATACAAACAAAGATGATAATATGGTGGAAAATTTCAGAATTTATTTGGTGTCCAAATGACACAAACCAAATCTCTATTTATAGATCTCGAAAAATAAAAAATAATAATATATATTTTTTTGATTAATTATTATGCAAAAGTGTATTTAAAAAAGAAAACAAAAACAAAAAAGTAATCACCAGCGCTGCCACTTGGCACGCTGTGATTGGGCCACAACAAATTTGGTCCCGTATCAAAATTTGATACCCATATTTTAATACTTAATTTTGATACTCTGCTGCACCATTTGATATTATTTTAACACCCATTTGATACCTTATTTGACACCATGCTGTGGATAGTCTAAATATTACTAGTATATCTTAATATACCAAAATATTGAAAATCTCATTCCTTTTATGTACCAATAACTTTGATATTGGTATAATAAACAATAATCCCATAAATAGTCTTATGAGTGTTTTAAATTTTCATTACAAAATAAAATATAATAAAAAAATAATTAGGCTCGAAAAAGCTCGACGAACCATCAAGCGAGTCTTACCTAAGCTCGAATTCGGCTCGAATATTAAACGAGCTGACTCGAGCTCGGTTCAAATTCGATTATGACCGAACTCGAATCGAGCTTTGACCGAGCGGCTCACGAGCGGCTCGGCACATTTACATCCCTAGTTAAGTCTAAATTATGTAAAGAGTTATACAAATATTATAGTTTTTATATTTCACTTGTATTAATATATTTAACCCATTTTGTTCTTGTTTTCTTTTTATTATTTTTATTTAAAAATTTTTTTAATATTAGTGAGTGAATCTAAAAACAAAAAGACATAGGTGCTCTTATTGTTAAATAAATATTATAATTATAAGAATGCCTATAAATTCTATTTAATATATTAAAATATTCTTATTGTTAAATAAATATTATAACTGTTATAATAAGTGTTGAATTATAAGTAAACTAAAGATTATCTTGAAATTCAACATTATAATAAGTGTTGAATTATAAATATTATAATAAGTGTTTTCTATACTGCAAATATCATGTAAAACGCGATTTACATGATTTTAAATAAACTTCAAACCAACGTTTCACACGAAACTGTGAATTATTTGACAGTAGAGCGTTGTACAACAGATATCGTGTAAAACACATTACAAAAAAACTGTTGTAAAACAACTCTTGTAAAACGCTAACTATCGTGTAAAGCGCGTTTTACAAGAGAGCGATGTATAATCGTTATCGTGTAAAACATAAAGCTGAATTATTTGATTAAAAAGTTAGGATAATTTATTATTTGTTATTTGATTAAAAATTGTATTATACATACAATGTTCACTCTCTCTATGCAAAGTTAAATAATCTCATTTGAAGGTAAGTATATTCTTTTACCCATTCTCCCCTTACAAACTCTGGCACAAATAGTTTATAATTCCTAATTATCTTATCTTTATTTTTTAACTTTTGATTTAATTATTTCTTTAAATATTTTTAATAAGTTTTATTTAAAGAGTATTTTTGTAATAAAAATATTATAAATTTAAAGAGAAACTATATGTAATTTTTTAAATAAAATTATTCCACATAACCATTAACATGCTTTCATTAGTTTATGTTAATGTAGATTTTTAAGTATTAAATATTTTTTTTATTAATTAATATTATTTAATAAAAAAATAAACTAAAATAATAACATAATAACATAATTAAATAATTAGTATATATTTATTTATATACAATCCATTAATAATATTATAAATTAAAATAGTGAAAATTCATAATACAATAAAAATATAATTATTATAATATTTAAGAATATTAAATAAACCAAAAGATAAGAGTTCATGTTAACCTTTTAAAATTTAAAAATTAAAAATAATAAAATAATAATATTCATAATAAAATAATATAAAATATTAAGAAAAAATAATAATAGTAAATAAAAATAACAAAAAATAAATAAAGTTAAGATTATCATTTTAATTAAAATATTAAAAGACAAAATTAATTTTTATTTTTATAATACTTATCATAATACTTCTATCAAACATATTTATATACAATTTTTTTTATATAGTTGTACTTTATTTATAACCTAGTTTACAAGATAAAAACGTTACAAATTCGATTTTCACTCAAGTATTTTAGTGTGGGATGAGAGAAGGGATGAATGTGAATAGTGATAAATTTTATAATATTCAATAACTTTCAATTTAATATCATAAACAAACACTATAAAATTAAACATAAAAAATGTTTAAAATTGTTTGATGTGCTTTGACAAGTTTTTCTTGGTTCCTATTTTCCATCAAACTATATATAGAGAAATGATAGGGGGAGCGAAAGATTTGCAGCGAATGTGTAGCGAATCTATGTGGAAGGCTGACTAGGCATAATGACTCAACATAAATTTTATTTACCTCTCTCTTCGAGTCATTAATAATTTTTCTCTCTTCTTTTTATTAATCATTTATTTTTTTATCTCTCTTCTTTAATCTTTATTAATAATTTATTTTTATAGTTAATTTGTAAATATATATTTATATATTTTATTATTTAACTTATTTATTTATAAAATTTAAAATAATAATAGAGACAGTAATAAATTAAATAAAAAATAAAAAAATATATATTTTCAAATATATATTATATTTGATAAATATATATTTAAAAGAATAAAAAATTAAATATAAAAATTCTTATTTTTTTAATTAATTATTTCTCTCCTCTATTAATATATATACATATATATATGTTAATAATTTATTTATTAGTTTTTAAAATGAGTTATAATGAAAATTAAAGATTTATCAAGATGAACTAACTCAAATCAAATATACTAATATTCAAATTAAATATAACTCAAACTATGATATATTAATATTCAATTGTAAATAATTTTTTTTTATAAGAGTTAACCCATAATATAATAAGAGAGTTAATTAATTAAGTGTATAATATAATTTACCAGAAAAAAATATAAAAAAAATTAAAGAGAGAAAATAGGAAAAACAACTATTAAAGAGTTTAAGTAAAAAAAAATATATAATTTTAAAAATTATATATTTATATATTTAATTTATATATTTTCCATATTATAATTCGTTTTAAAAATAAATAAATATATAAATTATATATAGGGAGAGGAGATAAATAATTAATTTAAAAAATTAAGAATATTTATATTTAATTTTTTATTATCTTAATTTATCAAATATAATATATATATTTTTATTTAGTTTGTTATTGTCCCTATTATAATTATTTTAAATTTTTTATAAATAAATAAGTTAAATAATAAAATATATAAATATATATTTACAAATTAACTATAAAAATAAATTATTAATAAGGATCGAAGAAGAGGATAAAAAAATAAATTATTAATAAAGAGAAGAGAGAGAAATTATTAATGACCAAGAGAGAGGTAAATAAAATTTGAAATGTTGAGTCATCATGCCTAGTCAGCCTTCCACAGTTCGCTACACATTCGCTGCAAATCTTTCGCTCCCCCTATCATTACTCCTATATATAATAGGGAGCCTAATTTTATTAACTTGTTTTTTATTTAAATAATTCCTCTTTCTTTACAAAATGATGTTCCTCTTCTTTTCAAATGAAGCAATTTCATATTCTCACATCCTAGACAACTAAACTTATTTTTTTTCCTTTATTTTGGGTTACATCTCAAGGAACAAGCAATAATTCTGAATTAAGTTTCAAAATTACTTTTTACTCAATAATTAGCTTTTTATCAAATGAAAAAAATATATCAATTGAATTCAAAAGTCACTTATGGAGAAGGGGAAAGAGGTGGGTGGAAGAAGTTAAGGTTAAAATAAATAAATAAGTCACCTATGGAAGTCACTTAATTTGATTGGTTTTTTAATACTTTGGGCTTGGCCTCTGCGTGGTCGGTGTTGGGCCGGTGGGTTTGGGCTGCCTACAGTTTGCTCTAAGTGGGTTGACAGTTCTCTTTAAGTGGCTAGGGCGGTTACTTTTTCTTTTTCGATAATATATTAATTTTGATATATATATTTGAGAGTAAATTGATACTTAGATCGGATTGTGGGTTGACCTATCCATAAACTTAAAACGATTAAAAATAAAATAAAAAATATATATTTCGAACTTGCAACCTAACAAAAAAAACAAGTTCAAGTTTTTAATTAACTAATATATATATATATAATGATACTTAATTTTCAAAGTGTCCGGATTGTCGGGTCGAGAGTTATGGTTAATTTGGATATATATGTAAGAGTAAATGCATACTTTGGTCGGAAATTTGGTGTTATGAATGATGTTAAAAATGATATGTTAACATGTTATTGGACTTAAATCTAATAGGAGAGAGAATTTTCATTTTTCAAGTCGAATCACGTGTTGTCACATCATTCTCGACACCATTCATGACACCAAATTCTCGCTCTACTCTAATTTTTAATACATATTTTCTCTCTCCTTTTATAATCAGTTATAAATAAAGTCACTTACTCAAAATCATATGCCCATATAAGTTTAATTCAAAAATTAAAATAAATTATAAATATTATAAGTATATTTAAACAAATAAATAATATACTTAATAATAAAAAACTCCAAAATACTTTTCATGTACTTAGAAATTAAATTAAATTATAATTTGTTATAGAGAAATCATATTTAAATAAAATAAATAATAATTATGTTAAAAATAATAAATTTTAAAATAATAATTTTATTTAAATTTTATGTATTTTGAATTTTAATTATATTTGATTAAATAGAAAAATATATTAAATATAATGAAAAATAAGTTTTTAATAATTTAAATACAAATTTAAATTTTATGAAAATAAGATTTATTAAAAAAATTATATTTTAATTATATTTTATTAAATAAAAAAACGAAATCTTAATAAACTTTAAAAAAAATTAATTTAATGAAAACAATTTAATACTAAATATAATAAATTATTTATAAAAGATGAATATAAAATTTAATTCAAAAGGTAAACTTAATTATAAAAATTATAAGAATATTTAAATATATATATTAATTTTATTATTAGAAATATATAAGTAATAAAAATAAATAATATTTTATGTATTTAAAATTTAAACTAAAATTATAATTTATTGTAGAAAAATTACATTTATATAAAAATAATTATAATTATTTCAAAAATATTTGAATTATATTTTATTAAAAACAAAAGTAATAAAAAAATTGAAATGTTTAATTGTTATAAATTAAACATATTAATTATTTATAAAAGATGAATATAAAATTTAATTCAAAAGGTAAATTTAATTATAAAAGTATAAGAATATTTAAAAATATATATTAATTTTATTATTAGAAATATGTAAGTAATAAAAATAAATAATATTTTATGTATTTAAAATTTAAACTAAAATTATAATTTATTGTAGAAAAATTAAATTTATATAAAAATAATTATAATTATTTTAAAAATATTTGAATTATATTTGATTAAAAACAAAAGTAATAAAAAAATTGAAATGTTTAATTGTTATAAATTAAAAAAAATACTTTTAATATAAAAATTAGGTAAAATAAAATAAAATTTTATGTATTTTAAAATTTAAATTATATTTTATTAAACTAATGAAGGAATGTGTAAATAAATATAATTTAATAAATTTAATGAAAAAATTAAATTATATTTTTTATAGAAAAATGTTTTTATAGAAAATAAAAATTAATAATATAATTTTCTAAGTTTATTGTGAAAATTAAATTTTAATTTATAAAATTTCATATTAATGATATGATATTTGTTTATATTTTTACCAATTTAATAAACCTATCTAACCTACATCAAAATAAACCTATCAAAAACGTAAAATGTATTTTATATAGAAAGATGATATAAAATTAAGTAAGAAAAAAAACTTACTTGAAATCATGAAGGTTGATCTCTAAGATGAATAATATACTACAATAAAAATAGATGTGCATAATATTTTTCAAACAGTTATATATAATAGATTAAGAAAGAAAGAGGAAAGAATTATAATTATACCTAAATAAATTCAATTTGGAGATTCAAAGAGGTGAAACCAAATTCTTGACAAATATCGACAACTCCTTTCGTCGATCAAAGGTCTTCAAATTCCTGAAAAATATTGATTCCTTCCGCATCACCGAAATAAGGCCAATTACAAAACAAGAAAAAATACAAAAGACAAAGTCACACTTATCGATGTAAACAGGGGTTTAAGATTCAAGAATCACAAAAATGGAGTTTTATCTAAAAATATACTATAATCATTTATACCTTCAGCTATAAAAAGGAGTGGAATAAAATTTACAATCATCCTCTTTACACCATATATAATACATTTTCAACCGATTCATAAGTCTTGAATTATTGGCCTGGAATTCTTCCAAGCTATAGATGAAATCAAAATTCAAAATCAGAAAGTTGAAATCAGCGAAGACAATTTTAATTATCAATAAATTGTATATCGCAGCAGCAACTTTCATTCCGATGATGTTCTTTCTATCCCATTATTATTACATACAAATATCATAAGAGGATATATGACATGAATTGTAAGATATTTGTTTGTCTACTATGATCTATATGTGATGACATTAATAAAAAATATATATATATATATAAAGAGAAACAAATATTTTGTATTCCTTAAACAAGATAAAGTTACTTATAATTTATAGTAGTGGTGGAATGAAAGGTAAAATAAAGAAATAACACCTTCGATAAATTATTTCATTTTGTCGTTTAGGATTCTTTTAAAAGCCATAGTCAATACTCCATCACCATGATAGTTCGACATCCACGTCTTTAAGAATTGAGAACCTTTTAGAAAATTAATGTCAGGTTAAGAAACATATGATATAACTAAAAATAGTCAGTAAATTTTAAAGATATAATTAAATTACTTTGGATCCAGACGAGTCCTTTAATATGACGAATGAATATGAATAACAAGGTTCTACTGCATTGAAGACGATTAACTTTGTGTTCGCCACGATGTTGACCAAGATATCCATGCGCGGAATCGGAAAGTTTGCATGCTAATAGATCACTCTTTACGTAGAACTTGACGACAACTACTTTTTGAAGCCTAAGTTGTCCCTTAACCATATCGAGCTACTATATTACTTCGTTTCCAGTTAGATTCAAAATTTTAAATATTTTATGTAAAAAATAAATATTATTTTATGTATTTAAAATTTAATCTAAAATTATATTTCTCAAGGAGGAGTGGAATAAAATTTACAATCATCATTTTTACACCATATATAATACAATTTTCAATCAATTCATAAGTCTTGAATCATTGGCTTGTCCTCTAGGCTACAGATGAAATCAAAATTCAGAATCAGAAAGTTGAAATTAGTGAATAAAATTTTAATTATCAAAAAATTGCATACCATAGCAGCAACTTTTATTGCATCAGCATCAAGTGATGTTCTTCCTATCCCATCATTATTTACCTACAAATATCATAAGAGAATATATGACATGAATTGTAAGATATTTGATTATGATACATATGTGATGACATTAACAACAATATATATGTGTATATATAAAAGAGAAAAAATATTTTGTATTCTTTAAACAAGATAAGGTTACTCATAATTTATAGTAGTGGTCGAATAAATGTAAAATAAGGAAATAACACCTTTGGTAAAAATTTCATTTTGTCGTTTAAGATTCTTTTGAAAGCCATAGAATATACTCCATCAACATGATAGTTTGACATCCACGCCTTTGAGAATTGAGAACCTTTTAGAACATCGATATGTCATGTTAAGAAACATATGATACAACCACAAATAATTAGTAGAATTTGAATTATATTTAATTATTATGGAATGATTATGAATAATAAGGTTCTACTAAATTGAAGACGATTAACTTTGTGTCCGCAACGATATTGACCGAGATATCCACATGCGGAACCGGAATGTTAGCAAGCGAATATATCACTCTTTACGTAGAGCTTCACGACAACTACTTTTTAAAGCCTAAATTGTCCCTTAACCATATCGAGCTACTATATTACTTCGTTTCTAGTTTGATTCAAAATTTTAAGTATTTTATTTTAAAAAATAAATATTATTTTATGTATTTAATATTTAATGCAAAATCTTATTTTTTTATGTATTAATGATTAATATAAGTTTAATTTAAAACATAAAATTAATTATAAATATTATAAGTATAATTAAAAAAAAAATTCTTAATATTATAAAACTAAAAAAACTTTTCATGTATTTTTATAAAAATTAAAATAAATAAAAATTATATTAAAAATAATTATTAAATTAAAATCTATTTATTTTATAGAGAAATCATATTTATATAAAATAAATAATAATTATATTAAAAATAATAAAATTTAAAGTAATAATTTTTATTTAAATTTTATGTATTTTTAATTTTATTACATTTTGATTAAATAAAAAAAAAAATTTAATAAAAATTTAAATTTAATGAAAATAATTTAATACTAAATATAATAGTTTATTTATAAAATTAACTATAAATATAAAATTTAATTCAAAAGTTAAAGTTATTGATATAACTTATAAGAATATTTTAAAATATATATTAATTTTATTATAAGAAATGTATATGTAAAAAAAATGAATAATATTTTATGTATTTAAAATTTAAATTTAATTTATAATTTATTATAGAAAAATTACATTTATATAAAAATAATAATAATCATTTGAAAAATATTTGAATTATTTTTTATTAAATAGAAAAGTGATAAAAAAAATTTTGAAAAGTTTAGTTGATATAAATTTTAAAAATACTTTTAATATAAAAATTAAGTAAATATAATAAAATATAATTTTATGTATTTTAAAATTTAAATTATATTTTATTAAAATAGAGAACGAAGATGTAAATAAATATAATTTAATAGAATTAATGAAAATTTTAAATTTTAATTATATTTTATTTTATTTTAGAAAAACGTTTTTATAGAAAATAAAAATGAATAATATAATTTATAAGTTTATTGTGAAAATTAAATTTCAATTTATAAATTTTGATATTAAAGATATGATATTGGTTTATTTTTTTTACCAAACTTAAAAAGTTAGAATTCTTGTTATTTGTATAATCTATCCTACATCAAAATAAATCTATCATGCATCTAAAAATGTATCATGCACCTTATATACAAAATAATATAAATGTAAGTAAGAAAATAAAACTTACTTGAACTCATGAAGGTCGATTTGTACGATGAATAATATACTGCAATAAAAATATATGTGTATAATGTTATTCAAACAATTATATATAATAGATTAAGAAAGAAAGAGGAAAGAATTATAATTATACCTAAATAAATTCATTTTGGAATTCAGGCTAGATATGTGAAACCCAATTCTTGACAAATATCAACAAATCATTTCGGCGATCCAAGATCTTCAAGTTCCTGAAAAATACCGATTCCTTCAGCATCATCGAAATAAGGCCAAATACAAAACAAGTAAAAACACAAAAGGCAAAGTCACACTTATTAATGTAAACAAGGGTTTAAGATTAAGCATCACAAAAATGGAGTTTCATCTAAACACAGACTATATCATTTATACCTTCTTCTTTCCCAAGAAGGAATGGAATAAAATCCACAATCATCCTCTTTACACCATATATAATACATTCTTCAACCAATTCATAAGTCTTGAATCATTGGTCTGGAATCCTCCAAGCTACAAATGAAATCAAAATTCAGAATCAGAAAGTTGAAATCAGTGAAGAAAATATTGATTATCAATAAATTGCATATCGCATAATCAACTTTCATTGCATCCGCATCCAGTGATATTTTTCCTATTCCATCATTATTTACCTATAAATATCATAAGATAATATATGACATTAATTGTAAAATATTTGTTTGTCTACTATGATTCATATGTGATGACATTAACAACAAAATATATATATATATATATAAAAGAAACAAATATTTTTTATTCCTTAAACAAGATAACATTACTCTTAATTTATAGTAGTGGTCTAATGAAAGGTAAAATAAGAAAATGACATCTTCAGTAAAAAAAATACATTTTGTCATTTAGGATTCTTTTGAAAGCCATAGGCAATACTCCATCACTATGATAGTTCGACATCCACAATTTTGAGAATTGAGAACCTTTAGAACATCAATATGTCATGTTAGGAAACATATGATATAACCACAAATAGTCAGTAGAATTTGAATTAGATAATGAAATTATCTTGGATCCAGACTGGTCCTTGAATATGACGGAATGACTATGAATAACAAGGTTCTACTACATTGAAGACGATTAACTTGAAGTCCACGACGATGTTGACCGAGATATCCACGAGTAGAACCGGAAAGTTTGTAGACAAAGAGATCACTCTTTACGTAGAGCTTGACGACAACTATTTTTTGAAGCCTAAGTTTTCCCTTAACCATATTGAGCTTCTATATTACACCGTTTCCAGATTCAAAATTTTAAGTATTTTATGTAAAAAAAATTATTTTATGTATTTAAAATTTAATCTAAAATTATATTTTGTTATGAAGAAATTATTATTATTTATAAAAAAATAATTAAACGTAATAATAATTAAAGGAATTGTTTTATTTTAATATAAATTTTATTTTATTAAATAAAAAATTCAAAATTTAATACAAAATTAAATTTAATGAAAATAAGTTTAAAATGTAAATTTTAAATTATATTTGATTATATAGAATATGTATACAATTTTAATAAGTTTAATGCAAATTTAAATTTAATAAAAATAATTTTAATGTAAAATTTAAATTATATTTGATTAAATAAAAAAAATACAATTTTAACACAAATTTATTGTTAATACGCTTTAATTCATAGTATAAATTAGTTATAAATAATATTAAAAAAAATATATATTCTAAATATAAGAAATATATAATTAAAAAACAAAATAATATTTGTTATAAATAAATTATATTTATTGAAAAAATAATTATGTTAAAATAAAAAAAAAACAAAATAAAAAAATTAATTTAAAATTAAATTTAATATTTAATGTAAAATATAAAATTATTTTTATGAATTAATGATTAATATAAATATAATTCAAAACTTAAAATTAATTATCAATATTATAAGAATATTATTTGATTAGATAGAAAAACATATTAAATATAATGCAAAATAAGTTTTTAATAATTTAAATGCAAATTTAAATTTTAAGAAAATAAATTTTATTAAAAATTAAAATTTAAATTATATTTGATTAAATAAAAAATAAAATTAATAAAAATTTAAATTTAATGAAAATAATTTATTACTAAATATAATAACTTATTTATAAAATTAACAATGAATATAAAATTTAATTCAAAAGGTAAAGTTAATGATATACCTTATAAGAATATTTAAATATATATATTAATTTTATTATAAGAAATAAATAAGTAAAAAAAATAAATAATATTTTATGTATTAAATTTTAAACTAAAGTTATAATTTTTTATAGAGAAATTACATTTATATAAAAATAATTATAATTATTTTAAAAATATTTGATAAAAAGAAAGTGATAATTTTTTTAAAGTTTAGATGATATAAATTTTAAAAATACTTTTAATATAAAAAATTAAATAAATATAATAAAATAAAATTTTATGTATTTTAAAATTTAAATTATATTTTATTAAAACAAAGAATAAAGATGTAAATAAATATAATTTAACAAAATTAAAGTAAAATTTAAATTTAAATTATATTTTATTTTAGAAAAATGTTTTTATAGAAAATAAAAATGAATAATATAATTTTATAAGTTTATTGTGAAAATTAAATTTCAATTTATAAATTTTGATATTAAAAATATGATATCTGTTTATTTTTTTAACCAAACTTAAAAAGTTAGAATTCTTGTTATTTGTAAAATCTATCCTACATCAAAATAAATCTTAAGGTCACAAGAGTTGGATATTAACCTTAAGGTCATTGGTTCGAGCCCATCAGGCGGCAAGTTCTGCGCCTGGTTAAATGATTAAGTGTGTTTGTGGGCTACATACTTAATCCGTTGCCACATTTTTTTAATTAATTTTTACACAAAGAGATACACGACGGCAAAACCCTAGGTGAAGTGCGAACTGTGCGATCAGCGTGCCGTGTGTGCCGCGATATGCCGCCGCGGTCGTAATCGTCGTTGAAGAAACCCTCGATTGCAGTCGCAAAGAAATCACACACCATTCGTTGCCGTGCGAACTGTGCCATCTGTGCGATTTGTGCGATCCGTGTTCCGTGTGCGTCGTGATTTCATCTCTCGGTCGTAAGGGTCGTCTTTTCGCAGAAATCTACTAAATCTACTCATCGATCTCTCGGTCAAGACTAGAGTACATCAGGAAATCAATTTCAAACCTATGTGTACTGTAAAGTTGTTAAAAGCTTCGCTGACACGAATCCGTCCGTGTCGGCCACTTTAAATATGACTTTTGCAAACATTGTAGCTTCAACAGTACGGGAAATTCCCTCTTTGTCAACAGTTGGTAAATGCCCGGCCAACTCTCTTAATCGGGCAATGGGTGAATCCAGCACATGCTCCCCTGATCCTAAGATAGAAAATTCGAATGCAACTAACCTCCACATAGGCTTAGGAGAGAATCACACGAATATCCTCTTTGAAAATCATGGGTCTCCAAAGCCAGGAGGAAATGGTGGAAATCTGATTGACGTGAGCAAGAGCAATAATAAAGATTTTGCAATCAACACGCCAGGTATGTTTTTTACCAATCCCAATAACACTCATGAGATGAATGAAAATGATAATAGAACTGTTAGTGGTATACATGCTGATAGCCTAGATTGTGATAGTCTAGGACATGCTCTAGGAAAAGATAGAGTAGTTCTAGAAAATAGTCTAGGAAATAAAAATGCACAGGTCATTAACTCGGATTCTAATGGGAATCAAATTCAACTTGAGACTATTGAGATACCTGACTCAGACGAAGAAGCAGAGAAAATAATTCAGAAAGAATTGAAAAGAGAAAGAATTAATGCAGAAAATCTGGGTGAAACAGGAAAAATTCAAAGAATGGCAGCGAAAGTATTGGGTAAAGAAACAGACCCGAGGAAATGGAGGGTTGGTTTTAATGAAAGGGCCAATCTGAAAGGACTTAGAAATCAGATAACGAAATTATTGATACTGGGAAAGAAAGGCCAAATCGTTTTAAGCACAGAGAAAAGCCAACAGTACACAGAGTAGCTCAACCTACATTACCTACAAGACTGGAATCTCCTCAAAAAAGAGGAGTACGATACTATTGTGAGCTGGTCTGTTGAAACTTTGAGAGAGCTCTCTAAATGCCCCAAAACCAGAGTCTACTTCATCAAGAACAATTCTAATTGGAATGTAGACCAGGTTTGGAAGAAAGCTGAAGAACAAAGAAAAACTCAAGGGAAGGATCAGAAAACAGGGCAAAACCAGAGTAACGAGCAGAATAAACAACAGAAACAGAATGTAGGGCAGAAGAACATAGGGGAAACAAAAGCTGACAATCCAGTTCAAGAGAGGGGAAAAATTTTTCTTGGAACATTTAAGCCAAAAGTTGAAATTATCGGTTCCCCGTTTGAATTCAAACTATCCCAAGAAGTTGAGGAAAACTGCGTAAATTCATGGAAGAATGTCATAGTGGGAAACTTTATCGGAAGAAATAAGGTGTCATTTCTAGTATCCAAAAAAACTCTAATGGAACAATTGGGGGAAAATGGTCTAGAAAAGGTAACATCAAACATTCATGACTTGTACTTTCTCAAATTCAAAGAAGGATCAGATCTCGAAAGTATTCTGATCAATGGGCACACATTTGTTGGAAAAAACTACATGAAACTCGAAAAATGGACAGAAGGTATGAACCTCTTCAGCAAGCCCAAAGAAACTGCGCAAATCTGGTTCCAATTGCGCAACATCCCTCCCCACATGTATAACCCTGAAGCATTAAGTCACTTTGCGAGCCTATTGGGGAGTCCACTCTACATGGACCCAACTACAGAAAAATGTGAGCTTATGACTTATGCTAGGATGTGCATTGAGATACACCCGAGATCAAATCTTCCATACCAGATGACGGTAACAGACAGAAAAGGTGAACCCACAATTATGAGAATCTCATATGAGTGGAGGCCGAATAGATGCTTTGACTGTAATACATTCGAACATGTCTGTTAAAAGTGCCCGAAAATAATTGAAGAAGAAAGGAAGAAGAAGATCGAGAAAAAGACAAAGACAGAGACAGAGACAGAAAAGAAACAAAAAGAAGAACAAGAAATGTTGGAAAAGGATAAGGTTGAGAATGAAGACAGAAAATGGTTACTAAAGAATCAGTATTGAGTAAACAGAAGGATCAAGATAAGGAAGGAAATTTAGAACATGGTTTTGAAGAACAGGGGAAGGAAGACAGAGTGGTAAGAGATTCAGAATCAAAGGCTGAGAATGAAGAGGTAACAAAGAAACTTAAATTGGAAGCAAGAATCAATACCGAAGAGGATGTGGAAAGGGAAAGTGTGGGAGAAAGCAAGAAAGGGAAGTGGGTGAAGGAAATGGGAAAGATAAAGAAGAGACAGCTGAATCGATTGAAACTGTACAATCTCCAATTCAAAAAAAAGTTGACCAAAGAAACACAAAAATTCCAAAACAAGAAGGTAAGAAAATTAAGGAAAATACAATTCCTTATAGCCATGCTATATGGGAAAAACAGAAAGGAAGAAAAAGTAAAGAAAGGGGAAGTAAAGCTGGAACATCTTCTTTTCATTAATGAACTTAATGACATGGAATATTAGAGGGTTAAATGACCCCATAAAAAGAAGAGAAGTTAGAAGAATAGCAGAGAAGAATGAAATCACAGTATTTGGAATTATTGAAACAAAAGTCAGACAAAGTCAAATAGAGAATGTTGCCCAAGGTTGCTTCAAAGAAGAATGGGAATTTATTCATAACTCTGATGGGATTAAAATTAGAATCTGGGTAGGATGGGATAAAAGAAGAGTTGAAATCAAGAAAATTTTTGAAAGCAAGCAAGTTATTTTGACAGAGGTTATCAATCTGATGACAAGGGTAAAAATATTTTTTGCGGTAGTTTATGCAAGCAACTCTGGGACAGAGAGGAAGACACTTTGGATTGATTTAAGAAGAAGCATTACGGACGACGAACCATGGGTTATTATGGGAGATTTTAACGTTACAAGATTCAGGAATGAAAGAGAGCCTGAGACAGACATAACACAAGACATGCAAGATTTCAATGAATGCATTCGAGACATAAACTGCATTGAACCGTCTTTCTCAGGTAATCTATTTTCATGGTCAACTACAAGAGGGGCGGACAACATGAGAAAGAACAGAATTGATAGAGGCCTAGTGAATGAAAAATGGGTGGAATTTTACCCAAGAAGCCAAATACAGGTTTTGCAACCAGGTATCTCTGATCACTGCCCTTTGAAATTCTTTTGGGAAAAGGAGAAAAAACAGAAAAGACCCTTTAAGTTCATCAACTTCTGGATGAAAGATGAAAAATTTAATAAAATCCTTAATTAAACTTGGAACATCAGAATTAATGGAACAAAGATGTTTAGAGTTTGTGAGAAACTAAGATTACTGAAAGGGAAGCTGAATAAACTAGACCGGAAAAAATATAGTGGGATTTCTAAAAGAGTAGAGGAAGCCAGAATGAAACTAGAGGAAATACAAAGCAAGGCACTAAGAGCCCCAAATCTACCTTATAACAGGGAAGAGGAAAAAGAGGCTCTTACGCGATTCAGAGACCTCTGTTCTAAAGAGGAAAGTTTTGCTAAGCAAAAATCTAGAGAAAATTGGCTTTCATTAGAAGACAAGAATACTTCTTTCTTCTATAAAAAATGTTCATCAAGGAATTTCAGAAATCTGGTCCTAAGGCTCACAAACTCAAATGGAGATGTTTTACAGGGACAAAAAGCAGTTCATGAGGAAGCAATAAGTTTCTACAAAGAGCTGATTGGAACAGAAACTAGCACAATAATAGAGGACAACCGAAGATTGCTTCAACAGATTGTGTAAAGGAAAATCAGTGAAGAAAGTGGTAACAAATTGATTACAATAGTTATTATGGAAGAAGTTAGAAAAGCTGTGTTTTCGATGAAAAGGGATAAAAGCCCAGGGCCAGATGGTTTCAACGCGAACTTCTTCAAAGAAAACTGGGAAATAGTGGGTAAAGATGTAAGCGAAGGGGTTTTTCTTCCAAAACAGGAAAATGTTGAAGCAAGGAACGTCACAATGTTGAATTTGATTCCTAAGATTTCAATTCTGGGAAAAATTCAGGACTTTCGTCCTATTTCATGTTGCAATGTTATTTATAAAATTATTTCAAAAATTATTTCGCAACGTTTGAAAACAGTTATTGATAAACTTATAGGATTAGGGCAATCAGCATTTATTCCCAAACGCTCTATTTCCCATAACATCCTACTCATGCAGAGCTTATTGAATGGATATGGAAAGAAAAACATATCGCCACGTGTGACTTTCAAAATTGACATTAAAAAAGCTTTTGACTCGATCAGATGGGGATCAATCCACGAATTCCTCCTTGCTGCAGGTTTTCCAATTATTTTCATTGATTGGATTATGTAATGTGTTTCCACTCCTAACTTTGTTGTGAGCGTGAATGGTATTCATGGAGGCTTTTTCAAGGGTGAAAGGGGAGTAAGGCAAGGAGACCCTATATCTCCTTACTTATTCGTCTTAATAATGGAAATTCTTGACTGCATTTTAAAAATGCTTCTGAGAAGTCATCATTTCAAATTTCACCCGTACTGCAAAGAAGAAGCAATAACCCATATATGTTTTGCAGATGATCTATTTTTTGTGGCTTATGCGGATGTTAAATCTGTTAGTATAATCAAAGAAGCTCTAACAATCTTTTCGAGTATTACAGGTCTATACATCAATGAGGACAAAAGTCAGGCTTTCTATGGAGGGGTTAATGAAGAAAGGAAAGAAAACATTTTCAATATTATGGGAATCAAGGAAGGTGAACTACCAGTGAAATACCTTGGAGTACCCCTGTCATCAAAACAACTCTGATACAATCACTTTAGACAACTGGTAGAAAAGGTTAGAAATTTTGTTTTGGGTTGGGCTACGAAAAAACTGTCTTATGCAGGTAGAATCGAGCTCGTTAAAAGAGTCATTTTTGGAATTATTGGCTACTAGGAACAACAGATAGTCATCCCAAAGAAAGTAATGGCTGAACTCGATAGAATCATGAGAGACTACATATGGGGAACACAAGGCAGAGGAGGAAAAAAAGTCAAATGGGAGATTGTTTGCACTCCAATAGAAGAAGGAAGACTAGGAATAAAAAGTTGTGTTGAATGGAACAAATCCCTCACCATCAAGAGCTTATGGGAGTTGGAGCAAAAAGCGGACTCCATATGGGTCAAATGGGTGCATACAAGATTTATGAAAGAAGAGCAGAGTATCTGGACACTAAGCATCAACGAAAGAATGGCATGGTCATTGAAGAAAATCCTAAAAACAAGAAAAAATGTCTTTCAAATGGTGAAAACCACAATTGGAAATGGAAGAGGGGTACTATTCTGGCATGATCCTTGGCTGGATAATATTCCCATTATATTCAAAGAAGAAATGCAAGGAAACAGAGTTAGAAGAGAATACATCAAGTACTCATTTAGAGACGTATATGAAGGTAGATGTGATTCACTTTTGAGGCGTATTCCAGAAGGTGATAGAATCCTAAACCTAATGAGGCAGAATCAACTCAATGAAAATAATGATGAAATAAGCTGGAAAACAGAAAGCAATGAGAAGTTTATTACAGGAAAGGCATGGGAAATTGTTAGAACAAGAGGACAGGAGGTAGATTGGCATAATGTGGTATGGTCTCCAAAGATTATTCCTCGTCACCAATTTATTCTCTGGCTGGTATACAGGAAAAGGTTGACAACAAAAGACAGAATTCGAAAATATATAAACATTCCTGATATCAACTGTGTCCTATGTTCGGGAGTTGAGGAAAGCATAAACCATTTATTTGGGGAATGCTCTTTTTAATACAAATCTGGAGGATGTATGCTGCAAACATGAACATCATCAACTTTCCAAGAATATGGGAAGAAATCCAAGAATGGATGAAGAATAAAGCAAAAGGAAGATCCTTCTATGTAAGTATGTTGAAATGCTACTTTGGAGCAGTAATCTACAATATCTGGAAAGAAATAAATTCAAGAACTCACAGTGGAAGAAGTAGAACCGCTGAAGATATTTGGAGAGATAGAACTTTAGATGGAAATGCACTCATTCAATCCTGAAGAGGAATCGAAAGGAATGAAGAGAATAGAAAGCTCTGCCATATATGGGATATTTCGTTTGAGAAGGTCACAAGTAGAATAAAAGTAAAAACGCTGTAGGCGCTAATTGATTATTGTTATTGTCTGTAATTCAATTATTGTTTCATTGTCAAATCTAAAAATTGTTTAGATCTGATCTTAAACTTTTCTATTTTTTTTCCCTCTTTTGGGTTTTTTTAATGAAATGACACTAAGGTGTTTTCCCAAAAAAAAAAATCTATCATGCATCTAAAAATGTATCATCCACCTTATATAACTTACATAATATAAATGTAAGTAAGAAAATAAAACTTACTTGAAGTCATGAAGGTTGATCTCTAAGATGAATAATATACTGCAATAAAATAGATGTGTATAATGTTATTCAAACAATTATATATAATATATTAAGAAAGAAAGAGGAAAGAATTATAATTATACATAAATAAATTCATTTTGGAATTCAGACTAGAGAGGTGAAACCAAATTCTTGACAAATATCGACAACTCCTTTCGTCGATCCAAGGTCTTCAAATTCCCGAAAAATATCGATTCTTTCTGCATCCCCGAAATAAGATCAATTACAAAACAAGAAAAAACACAAAAGACAAAGTCACACTTATCAATATAAACAGGGGTTTAAAATTCAAGTATCACAGAAATAGAGTTTCATCTAAAAATATACCATAATCATTTATACCTTCAACTTTCTCAAGAAATGTGGAATAAAATATACAATCATCCTCTTTACACCATATATATAATACATTTTTCAACCAATTCATAAGTCTTGAATCATTGGCTTGGAATTCCTCCATGCTATAAATGAAATCAAAATTCAAAATCAGAAAGTTGAAATCAGTGAAGAAAATTTTAATTATCAATAAATTGCATACCAAAGTAGCAACTTTCATTACATCGGCATCCAGTTCTTCTTATCCCATCATTATTACCTACAAATATCATAAGAGGATATATGACATGAATGGTAAAATATTTGTTTGTGTACTATCATCTATATGTGATGATATTAACAAAAATATATATATATAAAGAGAAACAAATATTTTGTGTTCCTTAAACAAGATAAAGTTAGTTATAATTTAAAGTAATGGTCGAATGAAAGGTAAAATAAAGAAATAACACCTTCGATAATTTTTTTCATTTTATCGTTTAGGATTCTTTTGAAAGCCATAGTCAATACTCCATCACCATGATAGTTCTACATCCACGTCTTTAAGAATTGAGAACCTTTTAGAAAATTAATGTCAAGTTAAGAAATATATGATATAACTAAAAATAGTCGGTAAAATTTTAAAGAGAGAATAAAATTACTTTGGATCCAGACTGGTCCTTTAATATGACAGAATGAATATGAATAACAAGGTTCTACTACATTGAAGACGATTAACTTTGTGTTCGCCACGATGTTTACCGAGATATCCATGCGCGGAACCGGAAAGTTTGCATGCTAAGAGATCACTCTTTATGAGAGCTTGACGACAACTACTTTTTGAAGCCTAAGTTGTCCCTTAACCATATCGAGCTACTATATTACTTCGTTTCCAGTTAGATTCAAAATTTTAAATATTTTATGTAAAAAATAAATATTATTTTATGTATTTAAAATTTAATCTAAAATTATATTTTTTTTATGAAGATCTTATTATTATATATTAAAAATAATTAAAGGAATTGTTTTATTTAAATAAAAAAAATATTTTATTAAAAAAAAAATATTTGAATACAAATTTTAATTTAATAAAGATAAGTTGAATGTAAAATTTAGATTATATTTGAATAAATAGAAAAAATACAATTTTAATACAAATTTAATATAAATACGACTTTAATTCATAGTTTAAAATTAGTTATAAAGAATATTAAAAAATATATATTCTATATATAAGAAATATATAATTAAAAAACTAAATAATATATTTTATAAATAAATTATATTTATATAAAGAATTATTATGTTAAAATAATAAAAATTAAATAAGAGTTTTTTAATTAAAAATTAAATATAATATTTACTTCAAAATATATATTTTTTTATGAATTAATGATTATTATAAGTTTAATTCAAAACATAAAATTAATTATAAATATTATAAGTATATTTAAACAAAATAAATAATATATTTAATAGTAAAAACTAAACAAATATTTTTCATATATTTAAAAGTTAAATTAAAATATATTTTGTTATAGAGAAATTATATTTATATAAAATGAATAATAAATATGTTAAAAATAATAAAATTTAAAGTAATAATTTTGATTTAAATTTTATGTATTTTTAAATTTAATTATATTTTTATTAAATTAAAAATATGAAATCTTAATAAATTTAATAAAATTTTAAATTTAATGAAAACAATTTAATACTAAATATATTAGCTTAACCTTTTGAATATTTAATTCAAAAGGTAAAGTTATTGATATACATTATAAGAATATTTAAAAATATATATATTAATTTTATTATAAAAAATATATAATTAAGAAAATTAAATAACATTTTATGTATTTAAAATTAAAATTTAAATTATAATTTTTTTATAGAAAAATTACATTTATATAAAAATAATAATTATTATTTGAAAAATATTTGAATTATTTTTTACTAAAAAGAAAAGTGATAATTTTTTTTTAAAAAAAAAATTAGTTGATATAAATTTTAAAAATACTTTCAATATAAAAATTAGGTAAATATAATAAAATAAAATTTTATGTATTTTAAAATTAAAATTATATTTTAATAAAACAAATAATTTAGATGTAAATAAATATAATTTAATAAAATTAATGCAAAATTAAAATTAAAATTATATTTTGTTTTAGAAAAACGTTTTTGTAGAAAATAAAAATAAATAATATAATTTTATAAGTTTATTGTGAAAATTAATTTTTAATTTATAAATTTTGATATTAAAGATATGATATTGGTTTATTTTTTTTCAAACAAAAAAATTGGAATTCTTATAATTTGCACAATCTAACCTACATTAAAATAAATCTATCATGCAACTAAAACGTAACATGCATCTTATATACAAAGATAATATAAATTTAAGTAAGAAAAGAAAACTTACTTGAACTCATGAAAGTCGATCTCTAAAATGAATAATATACTGAAATAAAAATATATGTGTTTAATGTTATTCAAACAATTATATATAATAGATTAAGAAAGAAAGAAGATTTATAATTATGCCTAAATAAATTCATTTTGGTAAAGAGGTTCTACTACGATGTTGACTAGTCCTGAATATGAAAGAATGACTATGAATAACAAGGTTCTACTACACGATGTTGACCGAGATATCCACGCGTAGAACCAGAAAGTTTGCAAGCAAAGAGGAGATCACTCTTTACGTAGAGCTTGATGACAACTATTTTTTGAAGCCTAATTTGTCCATTAACCATATCGACCTACTATATTACTTTATTTCCAATTAGATTCAAAATTTTAAGTATCTTATGTAAAATAATAAATATTATTTTATGTATTTAAAATTTAATCTAAAATTATATTTTGTAATGAAGAAATTATTATTATATATAAAAAATAATTAAAAATAATAATTAATAAAGGAATTGTTTTATTTAAATATAAATTTTATTTTTTTAAATAAAAATACAAAATTTAATAAAAATTTAAATTTAATGAAAATAAGTTTAAAATATGAAATTCAAATTATATTTGATTAAATTGAATATATACAATTTTAATAAGTTTAATGCAAATTTAAATTTAATAAAAATAAGTTAAATATAAAATTTAAATTATATTTAATGAATTAGAAAAAAATATACAATTTTAATAATTATTTAAGTTTGTTTATGAATTAACATATAAATAAAAAATTAATTCAAATTTTAAAATAATTTATAAACATTAAAAGAATAATTAAAAAAAATAATAAAGTTGATGTAAATTAAATTTTAATTTTAATAAATTTTATTAAATAGATAAAATGAAAAATAAATTTTTAATAAGTTTAATGATAAATTTAATTACATTGATTAAATTAAAAAAATATAATTTTAATAAGTTTAATACAAATTTAAATTTAATCTAAAAAATTTAAAAATGTGTTTATGAATTAATGATAAATATTAATTTAATTTAAAATTATTTATGCTTAAATATTTAATAATTATATTATAAATAATAAAAATTAAAGTAATTGATTTAAATTATATTTATTTTGAAATTAAAATTTATATTTAATAAAAAAATATGTTTTGAATAAATTTTACAAAAATTTAAATTTTATGAAAATAAGTTTAATAAAAAATTTGAAAAAAATTATATTTGATTAAATAAAAAAATATAATGTTAATAAGTTTAATGATATTTTAAATTTAATGAAAATACTTTAATTCAAAAAAATATAAGTTTAATTCAAAATTTAAAATTGTTTATAAATATTTTAAGAATATTTAAAAAAAATAATACTTTTTAATATAAGATATACAAAAAAAAATATATTTTATGAATTTAAAATTTAAATTTAAAATTGTATTTTTGTTTTATTTTATAAAGAAATCATATTTGTATATAAAAATTATTATTATAATAAAAGTAATAAAACTTAAAGTAATAATTTTGATTTAAAAAATGTATATTATTCTTAATATAAGAAATAGGTATTTAAAAAATAATTAATATTTAACATAAGAAATATATAATTACAAATCTAAATAATATTTAATGAATTTAAAATATATTTTGTTATAGAAAAATCATATTTATATAAAAAATAATAATAAATATATTAAAAATAATAAAAATTAAAATAATAATTTTGATTTAAATTTTATGTATTTAAAATTTAAATTATATTTAATTAAATAAAATAATTAATGAAAAATTAAAATTATATTTAATTAAATAAAAAAATACAATACTAACAAATTTCATGTAAATATGCTTTAATTTATAATTTACATTAATTATAAAGAATATTTAAAAAATAAATATTTAAAAATTTTAATACAAATTTAATGTAAATATGATTTATAAAGAATATTTAAAAAATAAATAATATTCTAAATACAAGAAATATAAAAAAAATATTTGTTATAGATAAATTACATTTATTTAAAATAATAATTTTGTTAAAATAATAAAAACTAATTTTAAATCATATTTAATATTTAATGCAAAATATAAATTTTTTTATGAATTAATGATTAATATAATTTTAATTCAAACTTTAAAATTATTTATAAATATTATAAAAATAATATAATAATTTTAATTGATATAAATTTTAAAAATATGTTTAATATAAAAATAATATAATAATTTTAATTGATATAAATTTTAAAAATATGTTTAATATAAAAATTAGGTAAATAAAAAAAATTATGTATTTAAAAATTATGTTTATTTTATTAAAATAAAGAATGAGTATTTAATAAATATAATTTAATAATCTTAATGTAACATTTAAATTTAAATTATATTTTGTTTTAGAAAAAAATATTTCTATAAAAAATAAAAATGAATAATATAATTTTTAAGTTTAATGTAGAAATTAAATTTTAATTTAGATATCAATAAAAAATAAAAATAATAAACCAATATCATAAATAGTAAGATAATATAAATTTAAATAAGTTAAAAAAATTTACTTGAACTCATCAAGGTTGATATTTAAGATGAATAATATCCTGTAATAAAATAGATGTTTATAATATTATTCAAACAATTATATGTAATAGATTAAGATAGAAAATGAAAGAATTATGATTATACCTAAATAAATCCATTTGAGAATTCTGGAAAGAGATGAAAAACAATATACAACTCCTTTCAACGCCCGACCCAAGGTCTTTAAATTCCTGAAAAATACCGACTCCTTCAACATCAACGAAATAAAGCCAATTACAAAATAAGAAATAACACAAAAGACAAAGTCACACATATCAATGGAAACAGGGGTTAAAATTCAAGCATCAAAATATAAATAATTGGAATTTCCAGCAGCTAAAAACAGACTGTAATAAGTTTATACCTTCAGTTTTCCCAAGAAATAAGAAACATTGTCAATATCCTTGGTGAATCAGAAAGCTGGATTGGAATAAATGCTTTCAATCATCCTATTTACACAATATATAATACTTTATCTGAATGTTTTCTTCCAAGCTATCAATGAAATAAAAAACAGAATCAGAAAGATGAAATCAGTAAATAAGATTTTGATTTTCGTTAAAACAAAATCATACTGCAGTAGCAACAACTTTCATTGCATCGGCATCAAGCCTATTCTCCCAGCATTGATCACCTGCAAATATCATAAAAAATAACCGATACCTATTTGTCCTGTTTTGATTCAGATTTTTGAGAGAGAAACGAAGAATATACCAATATATCAAGTTTTCCGAACTTGGATTTGACTAAATCAACAAGGACATGAATAGTAGACAGATCTGCAACATCAAGCTGATGGAAGATGACAAGTAGTTCATATCCTCCTCCGGTAAGTACTCTCCTTAAGATTAGATTCCTCTTTTTTCATCTCTAACGGTCAGAATCACCGTTATGCCTTCGAAAGTTAACTGTCTGCATATTTCTAATTCAATTCCTCTGTTCGCCCTGTTACGATCAAATGCATTGTAATTTCTCTAGGTTTTCAATCAACGATTAACTAAATAGAATAAATTATACATTGTAATTTCTTGTTTGTTATAAGGAAGAAAGAATCTTCTCATACCTTCTCATACCTCTTCGTTTCAGTGTCCCGGGCATAGGACAGGTGAAATAATCTTTCCTTTTTCCAAAGAAAAATGTACCGACACCAGCCGATTCAAACATCATCTGAAAAACTAATAGAATAATTAATACAATAAGTCAAGGCATATGCATATATATTATAAGAAATAGTATGCATTTAGATAAAACGATTCAGATGAACCTAAAGAAAACCATTATTACAACTGAATAGAAATACGACAGGCATCGCTTCCGAAAGGAACACCCGTACCAATTGAAACATCATAAACCCTAAACAATCGGATATTACAACAGATCTCCTTTTCCAACTAATCCAATATAATTGATGTAATTAGAAGAAACAGTTCATGAATTTTACCAGATAAACAAAGAAATTCTCTTTTTCAGAAAAAAAGGTAACCCTAAAAGTTGAAATCCCAGAAAGTAAAAAGTTGATCATGTCAGTTCTTATATGATTGATTTCTTATTCAAACCTTCATTTTCAACCTAATTCAGTCGAACATTATAGACAAGAATCACAACTCACCGGTTTTCCATTCGAGAACGAATCAGAAAGATCACGGCGCCGTGAACCAGTAGCGGATCCAATACGACGGGACATGCATCCATTATCAAACCTCTGAGATGTGAGCCGCTGCCGATGCTGTTGTACGACGATCTGTCTATGTAAATTTTACTCTTCCGTAAGCATTTTCCGATTACTAATTCCACCGGTAACTCCCCTGCTTCTGGAAGTTTTTACACCGCCAAGCAAATGATTCGATTTCTCTAGATGCTTCGGAGGAGGAGAGAAGCCGTTGTCGGTGGTGTGGACGTGTTCTTGAAGAATGGGAAATATCTGAATCCGATTTGCGGAAGGGGGTTTAAGGGGTTTTAGGATTTGGATATATATAGTTCCTATATAAATCGACAAACGGCTACGGTTTAGGATTTCGAATTCCAATGGATTCAAATTATCTATTATCTATTATCTATTATTATAATATTAATTCCTATGAATTCAAATTATCTAATAATAATAATAATTTGTAAAAATATATATATATATATATATATATATATATATATATATATATATAATCAACTAAGTATATTATTATATAATTTTAATATTAACTTAAAATTATACTTACGATTTTATCAAAATTTAGGCATCATACTTTATTTTTAATAATATATATTTCAATTATTAATTATTATAATAAATAATAAAATCATAATAATAATACAATATTTATAATATATTAGATAAATAACTATCATGTCTAACTAATTAAATTATTTAAAAATTATTAATTTTAATATTAAATCATCTATTAGTAAATGGTTCAACTTTAAAAAAAAAATTATTATTTTTATTTATAAATAGTTAATTCTTATTCATTCAAAAAAATAATTATATATATGAAAAAAATAATTTATAAATAATACAAAATAAAACGTTAAATAATATGATAAAAATAAAAACTAAAACTAAAATTCTTAGGTTTAAAATTTAAACTTCTTGAAATTTTTGTTGATGTGACTTCAAATACAAAGTCGTTTAAGGTCTATAACAATGAATAAGAATGTATAATAAACTGAACAAACTAATCGGTGGTGTCGAAAAAACGAGTCGATAAAATGTTTACAAAATATTCTGTGGTATAGTGAAAATTATTTTTGTGTTGATAAATGACGCAAATTTTTTTATTATCTAAAATCATAACTAACCATCGCCGAAATAATGATAAATTGAAAAAAAAAAAATCAATGATGGACACATATAAAATAGCGTCCAAATGAAAGATTAGTTTAATAACTTATTGTTTTAACTTATTTGTATATATTTTTTTGTTAAACATTTCTTAAATAAATAATTATTTTATTTTTTTAACTTCAGAGATTATTGGTCAAGAGAATGAAAAATTAAAAAATCTGTTTACATTTTAAAGGATAAAGGATAGCTTTCATCAATGGGGTAACTAAGTCCACTTCCACGTCCGAGGATGAAAAAGACAATAATTTTGATTAAAGACAAGAATGAGTTTAAAAAAAAATAGAAATTAGTAAAGGTTAGAAATTTATACCTTGTGATACCTGTTACAATTTTATACCTCATATACGTCTCTAAATGATTTATACAAGTTATACCCAAACAACTTACATCTATATACTAGTACCACGAACCAAAACGTTCAATTAATTGTCTCACCTAATTGTACTAAAAAAATGCACATTGTTGTTGGTCTCAATCCTTCTAGATTGAACGTGGCAGGCTTGTATGATTATAGAGCATGTTCAACGAAGATCACGCTCATCATCGAGACACAGATCTCTCCTTCTTCGTCGTGGCTGGAGACCGGTCCTTATTTCTCAGAGAGAAAGGTTTTCCAATTTTGCCGTAAAAAACCGGAAAGGTGAAACAATCACATCCAAACGCCTTTACGGATTTCCTCCACTATTTATTTATCTTTTCATACTGTTTACCGCTATTATATATTTTAGTATTCAACACTTACTGCACATGGTTGGCCGTTATGTGAAAGAAAAGTCTTCATCCTCGTTTAAATTATCTGTACGTATACATACTTCTTTTCTCTCTTATCTCTCGCAATCGTTGTGACTTTTATTCATCATTAACTCTTCGTGGCATGTTGTGAATTCCAAATGTCTTTTTCAGGTTTGTAAACATTTGCTTCAATCGAGTCTAGATTTGGAGTTCATTCTGCATTATACTTGCTTGATTGAATCTCTTGATTCTATGTAACGATATCTATTACTTTCCGTATTAATTTGAGTGGCTAATTATTATATTAGGTTTTATATTAGGAGATTTCAAATCCAGTTACAAATGAATGAATTAATCCTCCGTTTGTGCTGTGAATCTATTTCTTTGTTTGTTTTTGTGGCGGATGTCTAACAACATATTGAGTTTATTTGTAATCCATATGAGATGACATTGAGAAACATAGGTAATCTGAACTTTGCCTTGAGAGATTATAAAAATTCATTGGCAGTTTATTTGTATGATTCTGATTCAGATTCAGAAACAATCTAATCGATAGAAACAAACATATCACGCAATTAGGCTATGAATATCACGTTTGGGCTCAAGTCTCTTCCCATCGAGCCAAATTGATACATCCATTGTTCTCCACTAGGTGAGGACAACAATGAAGTTGAGGAAATGAATGATTCAGAGACAGATGTCTGATGATTGATTGGGAGGAAAGACTTACTTGCAAATGGGGATTTAATCTCGTACCAAATGTGAGGAAAGAGGCTAAATGTCCATTAAGTTTAGTCTTTTCTGAATTCATTACCACAAATGACATGAGTTGTACATAATTGATTGTATTTCTATCAGCCTACTATGATTATGGTTTGAATGAAACTTTCATTATATATCACAATTATCTTATCTGCATTGATAACTAGATTACCATTTTTTAAATAGGCTTTTATTTGCCAAAGAATCATATGTGGTTTAATGCCGTGTCCATTGGGTCTCATATACAGAGTGCATCAAGACAGATAATGACAGATTCTACTTTCAACTGACAGATATGGATCAAGAGGTACCGTTTTTCTTTGTGTTTCATTAAGCAATGTCATATAATGCCATCTCATTTTGTGATCGAATTTATTTTGTTGTCATCGACACGAAAGAATCAGAGAAGCTGAGCTCGGTTCACATACTGTAAGGTCCCATGGGATTACAGTGGCGAGGATCCAATTGCATGATTGACTCATTTTACTGCTTCTTGGTGTGATATACTATGTTTTGAATACAATCAGTCCGTTCTATCGGTTTGTTGAGAAGGATATGATGTCTGACCTCAAGTATTCTTTGAAAGATAATACAGTTCCTCCATGGGCTGTTCCGGTAGGTTCTTTTTCTATTATTTTTATTTAGAGAAATAGTTATAGGCCGTTTAACTTATGAATAGTGTTCCTTTCCATTGCTAGATATATGCAGTTATTTTTCCTATCTTGATTTTTCTAAGAGTTTATTTACGTAGGAAGGATGTATACGATCTTCATCATGCAACTTTAGGTAAAACTGAAATCCTTACTTTATGTTCCTTGTGTGAAATGTTATGTTTATAAGCTTTGAGAAAAAATACAGGACTACTTTTTTCTGTCCTCATCACGTCTGTTCTAACAAATGCGATAAAGGATGTTGTTGATCGGCCTAGACCCGACTTCTTCTGGCGGTGCTTCCCAGATGGAAAGGATGTATGTGTTTTACTCAATTTCTTTAGATAATGGCTTCATTTATAAATACCAAGTTCAGTTTACAGTTCAGATCTAAATAATAGGACATAAATAATTTTAAATGAAATGAATATGGAATATACGTTTTCCCACTAAGAATCCTTGATTGAAGTGAAGGTAGGTTTGTGGGGATCGTGCTAGCTTAAACACCATGGAACAAATCCCGATTTAATTTTTTTATAGAATCTGCTGTTTTATCTTAAAAGTATGCTAAGTGTGGTGTCTCATGTCTTACTGTTAGGATTATGATTTGATTAGAAATGTTATTTGCCATGGAAACAAACATGTGATAAAGGAAGGGCATAAAATTTTTCCAAGTGGACATACTTTGGGTAAGTATCTTATTGATATTCAACGAAAATAGTCCTCCAATACTTTACTCAAAATCTTATTAATTTCTTGTTGTAGTATTCTTTGCCAGTATTCTTTGCCGGTCTAGGATTTATGTCGTTATATTTATATGGAATGATCAAGGTGTTTGACCGAAGAGGACATGTAGCAAAATTGTGTATCTCTTTTACCCTGCTACTCGTTGCATCACTTGTTGGTGTCTCTCGAGTTGACGACTACTAGCACCACTAGCAAGATGTGGCAGTAGGAGGTATACTAGGTGCGTCCATCGCGTGTTATGTTTATCAATTACTATTTTGGGACTTGAACTTGGTTTTCTTTTGGCATATAATGCTAGTACATTATCCATTTGGGTCTTTTGTCAAGGAAGAAGAGATTAATGTTTCTTCAGTTTCGTTAGAAAGTTTATCTCGTGGTATTTTCTCGGTAAAATCTGCTAATGAATAAACAATGGAGTCTAGAGATTGTGCTAGAAGTCCTTGTTGAGATATAATATTGTATTTGTGGCAACTCAATTCGACTTTAAAAATTTGTACCGCAACTTTTGAAAAATATTCTTCACCATGTACCAGAACTTTTGAAAAACATTCTTCACCATGTACAACATTTGAATGATTTTCTGAATTTTCTTCTATTGTAATTTGACGATCGGGCACTTGTTCATTTGTCAAAGCATCAACATCTTCACTGTCTAAACAATTTGCTGAATTTTCTTCTATTACAATTTGAAGCTTCTATAGTGGTATTTTCTTGGTAGAATCAATAAATGAGTCGAAAGGTCATTTTGAAGTCTTTGTTCAGATATAATGTTGTATTTGTAGCAACTTGATTCATTTTCAAGAATTTGTACCGTAATTTCTGAAAAAAGTTCTTCACCATGTACACCATCTGAATTTTCTTCTATTACAATTTGACGATCGAGCAATAGTTCTTCTTCCAAACATAACCCAAATTGTTTTATGCTTTCAGTTTTAAGAAAATATCATGTAATCACCATATTAGGATCTAAACAAGCTTTAAAATTTGTATACCATAACCTGGCATTATCTCTGAAATAAAATCTGGCAATTTTTTTGTTGAATGACGGTTGGTATGTCGTTAATCCTGAAATATTCTTCCGCTCTGCTGCACATATCCATTCATCTACATTTTTGCTGTCGAATTCTGGGAATTCTATTTTACTTCCGTGCGTAAAATAACACATGAATATTGTCTTGTCAATTTTATATCCAATCTTTGTGTTATAAGAACTACTTTACGTATCTTGCATAAGAGGGAGAAAAAAAATCGTATCGATGCTTGCGGAAGGAGTTGATGGAGAGAAAAGATTAATTTGTCGAATTTTTCAAACCACAATTAGAGAATTGACAACTCTAGTACCATTGTTACAATTCGTTTTCTTAGTTACGCCACTTCCAAAGTTTGTATTAGAAATGATCGAAAAAAGAATGAAGAATGATCAAGAAGGGGATGCAATGTCAATAGAAGAATAAGGTGCGACCAAGAAGAATAAGATGAGAATTTTAGAACACAACTCAAAGTAATGAAACTATTATTTCTTCCAACGTAATCCATAAATTTAATAAAAAAACTATTTATAAAAGTAGATCTAATTAACTATATTAAAAATTCGAATTAATACTAATAGGATTTAATTGTTACAACTATAAAACTTGAAGGATTTATCTATACTATTGGATTAATACTATATATATATATATATATATATATATATATATATATATATATATATATATATATATCCGTTACATAATCACAACAAAAGAAGTCACTAAGATTAATATCATGAAGCATTCCATATTCTACTAAAGCGTGATATATATATCAAATGAAGTAACGATCAAAACAAAAATCAAGATGACTAAACCTTGTAAACTCGAACCTACTTAAGTCCTTCCCTGTCCTAGTTTGTGATCTGCATCATGACCTCTTTCAACAAGATCTTCTTCTACAACTTTAATGACATCTTTTAATGATTGAGCAAATGATTCCAACGGTTGGTTCTGTTAATATACAAAGTCCAATGAATAAAAATAATTTTTACAAATCATCCAATAAAATTCTTACAGAAACTCCTTTATTGTGGCATCTTCTTCAATGACATTTGATCTTAAGCGGTGGTGGTAGCCAATCCAGCTCCTCCTCTTCGTTGTCCTCATTATCAAGAATTTGTACAATCTCCTTTTTTATCTTCGTTTATTTTCTTAACCTAATTGTATATAATAACATCAACAAGATATAGTTATCGAAATTGGTAACAGGTTAATTTGTTTATTTGGGAGAGATTTATAACCTTATTGGATAGTTTACTCTCTTGGAACGGCATGAAGAATATGAATCATCATCGTCATCATCTGCCCATTAGAGAAAAACGTCAATGAAAATTAACTTTGTGTGTTTGAGAAGGGGTCATATACCATCACTCTTTAGGAGCTTCTTTGATTAAAAGTAGGAAAAAAATTGGGTTAAAAAATAAATACAAACCCATTCAGGATAATTTTAACAAATTAATATTAGTATCCATTCCGGCACAATATGAGGCGGGGTGGACATCAGATTTGCTTGATATACTTTCATCTAAAGATGTATATACAGGGCATTAAAATCATAGAGATACCAATAACGATCACTATGTATGTGGTTGGTAATAATAACTCATATACCGACAATTTTGTTCTAGTCGGCGTTGATATGCTAAATGACGACGATTTTTGTTATGGTCAGCATATATAGTCGGTATTGAGTTCTTTTTACTAAAATCGAAGAAGAAAACATACACTAGTAAACGATTGAAAGTTGTCTTAGAGAAGAAATTAAGGAAAAGAAAAATAACAAAAAAATAAGTCAAACAAAAATAATTACAATATTTCACTATTTTAACCCAGCTACAGTAGTTTTGGTATTAATTTGAAGTCATTATTTACTAATAACTTTTAATTGTTTTACTATTTTAGTATTCAATTTCAATGTCAACCACGGTTATAGTATCAATTCGACAATATTGGAATAAAAGTTTGATCATGGATATTGACTACGTGCGAATGTGAAAGGCCTTCACTTGACTTTTATCAATACTGAATTTATCTAAAGAGTTCTACAAACTTTGACTAGTAGTTAAGTCTAGGAGTGTAAACGAGCCGAGCCGGGCTCGAACTAGCCCTGGCTCGAGTTTGACTCAACTCGATTTTTATTGGTTCGGCTCGAGCTCGATCGAGCTTTTAATATTAAGCTCGAACTCGGCTCGATCAAATAACCATAGGCTCGAGTTCGGCTCGATAGGCCCGATAAGCTCGAAGCTCGAATTTAAATATATCCCCTCCATTGATTTTGGTTTGCTTCATTGCATTCATTCTTTCATGCTTCTTTAGGTTATAAATATCTTATATTAAAAAAATATAAATCACCATTCATAAATCACTAGTTCACAAAAATAATATTTCATATCCTTAGTTATATTTTAATAAAAAAATGACAACCATAAATCAAAATATAGCTCATAAAACATAAAATTTCATCAGCATGCGTCATGCGTGTTCATCTCAAATTTCAGCAATATGCATGGTCATCTCAATAAAAAATTCTCGATCATACCACCTGTATTACTAAATACATTCATTAACATAAAGTTATAGTATGCTCAAATAATAATTTAATAATTACACTAGAAAATCAAATTAAACAAATTAGAAATAACTAAAATATAATTTACCTTAAGTTTTTTCCTTCTGTAAAAAGAAATAATCATATAAGTGATTAAAATTTAGTTTCTAATTTAGATAACTAATAATGAAACTTAACGTACCTTATTTGATCCCTCCAATATGTCAAAATCATTCCAAACTTCTGAAGTTTTTTTCCTTTTCTTTGTTTGGAACCCTTTGATCCCTCCAATATGTCAAAATCATTCCAAACTTCTGAAGTTTTTTTCCTTTTCTTTGTTTGGAACCCCTTATCCTATTTTTCTTCGTCATTTTCTTGTGTGTCTTGTTGGGTGTAGTTAGGAAGAACCTCATTACTTTCAACTACACCGATATTTATATTAAGTGGAATTGATGTCTCTTCCATAGACATATATTAATATATTAATAGATAAATAAATAAAATCAAAACAAACACAATGAGTTATGTCAACAACTACTATATAAATTTAGTGCTTAAAGAGAGCAATAACTGAACAAGATTTAGGGTTTTACCGAAGAGAGATTTAGGGATTCGAAACGAGATGTAAGCTTGTTGAAGAAGTATCAATGGACAGTCTCTTGAGTCTTTTTGCAAAATAATTTTGAAAAATAAAATACTTTATAGTATAATAAAAATACCTTTATATCTTATAAAATATAATATATTGAGATTACATATATTAAATAATATTAAATATAATTATATTTTTTAAAAATTATATTTCCGTAATTAAATTAATATCAATATATTTATTTTCTTATAAGTATTAAACAATATATATTTTTTAATTTAGACTATCCACAGCAGAGTATCAAATTTTTTAATTTAACACCCTGCCACGTCAGCTTAACACCTATTTTAACACTCACTTTTTAGTATATCCTACAGCAGAGTGTTATTCAAGGTATCAAAATTATTTTTTCACTTTCTCTCAATTCCACATCATTTATACATAATTTCATTTTTTTTTAACCACAAACAATATTATTCATCATTTGGTAAATCAAACATACAAATATTATTTAAAACGAAGAAGAAAACAAACACTTTAAACATTAGTAATTTGTTAAGTAGTGTTTTTAAAACTCTAATCGAGAGTTGTTCCAAATTTATTCCAAATGTGCATGATAAGATATTTCTTCAATTGAATATGTTGTGCTTTGTCACGTAGATCGACCATAGTATGAATATTTGATTCAGATCGGCCTTGAACATGCACTTGAAATTGAGGTAGCACTTCTCTTTGGACATTAACTGAGGAACTAGACCCAAAATTATTCGAACGTTCGAAGTCGATATTTTCCCAATTTCGTGAATACGAATCTCGTTCATCCTCCACAATCATATTATGTAAAATTATGCATGCCCTCATTATTTTACCTAGGCCATCAATATTCCACATCCTAACTAGTTGGCAAATAATAGCAAACCGTGCTTGGAGTACCCCGAATGCACGTTCTACATCCTTCATGCATGCTTCTTGTTGTTGTGCAAACAACTGCGCTTTGTCTCCTTGTGGCATTTGAATCGATTGGACAAAGATGGGCCATTTAGGATAGATTCCATCAACAAGATAGTTTGCAAGATTGTATTGTCGACCATTCACAGTGAAGTTCACAGTAAGAGCTTCACCAGACTCAATGTCGTCAAAAATTGGCGACCTATCTAATACATTAATATCGTTCAATGTTCCGGGCATGCCAAAAAAAGCATGCCATATCCACAAATCATAAGATGCCACTGCCTCGAGGATAATTGTTGCTGTACCCTTGTGTCCATTAGTAAACTTCCCTTGCCAAGCCTTAGGACAATTCTTACACTCCCAATGCATGCAATCAATACTTCCAATTATTCCAGGAAAACCGCGCTCTTGTCCAACTTGGAGTAACCTCTGCAAGTCTTCCCCATTTGGTCGTCTTAAGTATTCATCTTGAAACAAGGCAATTATTATTTCGCAAAAAATACGAGTGCACTCAAGTGTAGTGGTTTCTCTAATTTTCACATATTCATCACAGGCATCCCTGGCTACTCCATATGCAAGCATGCGCATGACAACTGTACACTTCTAGATCGGTGTCAATCCAAGCTTTCCTGCATTATTCCACCTTTGGGTGAATTAATGGTTGTAATTTGTTACGACTTTTACAATTCGGAGAAATAATTGCCTTCTCATACAAAATCTACGTCTAAATTGCATTTCAGTATAAGTGCATGGCTCATCGAAATAGTCGGCCATGAGCCTCTGATGGGCAGCTCCATGGTCCATGTTTATAGAATTTCTTTTACGTGATCAATTGTTTCGCCTTTGAAGCTCTTTGAGAAGTTCTTTTTGCCTTTTGAGTAAAGATTCCTCCAGCTCCCATTGTTGTTGAATCTCTTCGAGATTGAAAGGGTCTGGGGGAATATCCATATGATGATATGAAGAAAGGTGATACAAACAAGGATGATAATATGGTGGAAAATTTCAGAATTTTTTTGGTGTCCAAATGACACAAACCAAGTCTCTATTTATAGATCTCGAAAAATAAAAAAATAATGATATATATATATATATATAAATATTTTTATCAATTATTATGCAAAAGTGTATTTAAAAAAGAAAACAAAAACAAAAAAGTAACCACCCGCGCTGCCATTTGGCACGCTGTGATTGGGCCACATCAAATTTGGTCCCGTATCAAAATTTGATACCCATATTTTAAAACTTAATTTTGATACTCTGCTGCACCATTTGATATTATGTTAACACCCATTTGATACCTTATTTGACTCCCTGCTGTGAATAGTCTAAATATTACTCTGGCATATCTTGATATACCTAAATATTGAAAATCTCATTCTTTTTATGTACCAATAACTTTAGTATCGGTATAATAAACAATAAGTCCATAAATAGTCTTATGGGTGTTTTAATTTTTCATTAAAAATAAAATATAATAAAAAAAATGATTAGGCTCGAAAAAGCTTGACGAGCCATCAAGCGAGTCTTACCTAAGCTCGAATTCGGCTCGAATATTAAACGAGCTGGTTCGAGCTCGGCTCAAATTCGATTTTGACCGAACTCGAATCGAGCTTTGACTGAGCGGCTCAGCTCATTTACATCCCTAGTTAAGTTTCAATTATGTAAAGAGTTATACAAATATTATAGTTTTTATATTTCACTTGTATTAATATATTTAACCCATTTTGTTCTTGTCTTCTTTTTATTATTTTTATTTAAATTGTTTTTAATATTAGTGAGTGAATCTAAAAACAAAAAGACATTGTGCTCTTATTGTTAAATAAATATTATAATTATAAGAATGCCTATAAATTCTATTTAATATATTAAAATATTCTTATTGTTAAATAAATATTATAACTGTTATAATAAGTGTTGAATTATAAGTAAACTAAAGATTATCTTGAAATTTGAACATTATAATAAGTGTTGAATTATAAATATTATAATAAATGTTTTCTATACCGCAAATATCCCGTAAAACGCGATTTATATGATTTTAAATAAACTTCAAACCAACTTTTCACACGAATCTGTGTATTATTTGACAGTAGAGCGTTGTACAACAAATATCGTGTAATACACATTACAAAAAAACTATTGTAAAACAACTCTCTTGTAAAACGCTAACTATCGTGTAAAGCGCGTTTTACAGGAGAGCAATATATAATCGTTATCGTGTAAAATATAAAGCTGAATTATTTGATTGAAAAGTTAGGATAATTTATTATTTGTTATTTGATTTAAAATTGTATTATACATACAGTGTTCACTCTTTATGCAAAGTTAAATAATCTCATTTGAAGGTAAGTATAATCTTTTACCCATTCTCCCCTTACAAACTATGGCACAAATAATTTATAATTCCTAATTATCTTATCTTTCTTTTTTAACTTTGATTTAATTATTTCTTTAAATATTTTTAATAAGTTTTATTTAAAGAGTATTTTTGTAATAAAAATATTATAAATTTAAAGAGAAACTATATGTAATTTTTTTAATAAAATTATTCCACATAACCATTGACATGCTTTCATTAGTTTATGTTAATGTAGATTTTTAAGTATTAAATATTTTTTTTATTAATTAATATTATTTAATAAAAAAATAAAATAAAATAATAACATAATAATGTAATTAAATAACTAGTATATATTTATTTATATACAATCCATTAATAATATTATAAATTAAAATAGTTAAAATTCATATTACAATAAAAATATAATTATTATAATATTTAAAAATATTAAATAAATCAAGAGATAAGAGTTTATATTAACCTTTTAAAATTAAAAAAATAATAATAATAATATTAATAATAAAATAATATAAAATATTAAGAAAAAATGATAATAGTAAATAAAAATAACAAAAAATAAATAAAGTTAAGATTATCATTTTAATTAAAATATTAAAAGACAAAATTAATTTTTCATTTTTATAATACTTATCATAATACTTCTATCAAACATATTTATATACAATTTTTTTTTATATAGTTGTTAAGGTTAAAATAAAAAAATAAGTCACTTATGGAAGTCACTTAATTTGATTGGTTTGTTAATACTTTGGTCTTGGCCTCTGCGTGGTCGGGTGTTGGGCCGGTGGGCTTGGGCTGCCTATAGTTTGCTCTATGTGGCTTGATAGTTCGCTCTAAGTGGCTAGGGCGGTTACTTTTTCTTTTTCGATAATATATATTAATTTTGATATATATATTTGAGAGTAAATTGATACTTAGGTCGGATAGTGGCTTGACCCTGCCCATACACATAAAACGATTAAAATAAAATAAAAAATACTATAGGTATGTTTCGAACTTGCAACCTAACAAAAAAAAGACAAGTTCAAGTTTTTAACTAACTAATATATATATATATATATATATATAATATAATGATACTTAATTTTCAAAGTGTCCGGATTGTCGGGTCAAGAGTTATGGTTAATTTGGATATATATAAAAGAGTAAATGCATACTTTGGTGTTATGAATGATATTAAAAATGATATGTTAACACGTTATTGAACTTAAATCTAATAGGAGAGGGAATTTTCATTTTCCAAGTCGAATCACGTGTTATCACATCATTCTCGACACCATTAATTACACCAAATTCCCGCTCTACTCTAATTTTTAATACATATTTGCTCTCTCCTTTTATAATAAAGTCACTTACTCAAAATTATATGCCCATATAAGTTTAATTAAAAAATTTAAATAAATTATAAATATTATAAGTATATTTAAACAAATAAATAATATACTTAATAATAAAAAACTACAAAATACTTTTTATGTATTTAAAAATTAAATTAAAATATATTTTATTATGGAGAAATCATATTTAAATAAAATATATAATAATTATGTTAAAAATAATAAATTTTAAAATAATAAATTTATTTAAATTTTATGTATTTTAAATTTTAATTATATTTGATTAAATAGAAAAACATATTAAATATAATTAAAAATAAGTTTTTAATAATTTAAATGCAAATTTAAATTTTATGAAAATAAGATTTATTAAAAAAATTATATTTTAATTATATTTTATTAAATAAAAAACGAAATCTTAATAAATTTTTTTAAAAAAATAATTTAATGAAAACAATTTAATACTAAATATAATAGATTATTTATAAAAGATGAATATAAAATTTAATTCAAAAGGTAAACTTAATTATAAACCTTATAAGAATATTTAAAAATATATATTAATTTTATTATAAGAAATATATAAGTAATAAAAATAAATAATATTTTATGTATTTAAAATTTAAACTAAAATCATAATTTGTTGTACAAAAATTACATTTATATAAAAATAATTATAATTATTTCAAAAATATTTGAATTATATTTGATTAAAAACAAAAGTAATAAAAATAAATTGAAATGTTTAATTGTTATAAATTAAAAAAATACTTTTAATATAAAAACTAGGTAAATGTGATAAAATAAAATTTTATGTATTTTAAAATTTAAATTATATTTTATTAAAATAATTAAGGAATGTGTAAATAAATATAATTTAATAAATTTAATGAAAAAATTAAATTTAAAATATATTTTTTATAGAAAAATGTTTTTATAGAAAATAAAAATTAATAATATAATTTTCTAAGTTTATTGTGTAAATTAAATTTTAATTTATAAAATTTTATATTAATGATATGATATTTGTTTATATTTTTACAAATTTAATCGGTTGAAATTCTTATAATTTGCACAATCTAACCAACCTAAAATAAACCTATCAAAAACTTAAAATGTATTTTATATAGAAAGATAATATAAAGTTAAGTAAGGAAAAAAAACTTACTTGAACTCATGAAGGTCGATCTCTAAGATGAATAATATACTACAATAAAAATAGATGTGCATAATATTTTTTAAACAGTTATATATAATAGATTAAGAAAGAAAGAGGAAAGAATTATAATTATACCTAAATAAATTCAATTTGGAGATTCAGAGAGGTGAAACCAAATTCTTGACAAATATCGACTACTTCTTTCGTCGATCCAAGGTCTTTAAATTCCTGAAAAATATCGATTCCTTCAGCATCACCGAAATAAGGCCAATTACAAAACAAGAAAAAATACAAAAGACAAAGTCACACTTATCGATGTAAACAGGGGTTTTAAGATATAAGCATCAAAAAAATAAAGTTACATCTAAAAATAGATATAATCATTTATACCTTTAGCTTTCCCAAGAATAAGAATAAGTGGAATAAAATCTATAATCATCCTCCTTACACCATATATAATACATTCTTCAACCAATTCATAAATCTTGAATCATTGGCTTGGATGAAATCAAAATTCAGAATCAAAAAGTTGATATCAGTGAAATTTTTTTTGATTATCAATAAATTAATAAATTGCATACCGCACCAGCAACTTTCATTGCATCGACATTAAGTGATGTTATTCATATCCCATAATTATTATAAATATTATAAGAATATTTAAACAAAATAAATAATATACTTAATAGTAAAAAACTAAAAAATATTTTTCATGTATTTAAAAATTAAATTAAAATATATTTTTTTTATAGGGAAATCATATTTATATAAAATAAATAATAATTATGTTAAAAATAATAAAATTTAAAAGTAATAGTTTTGATTTAAATGTTAGGTATTTTAAATTTTTATTATATTTGATTAAGTAGAAAAACATATTAAATATAATGCAAAATAAGTTTTTAATAATTTAAATGCAAATTTAAATTTTATGAAAATAAGTTTAATTAAAAAAATAAATTTAAATAATATTTGATTAAAAAAATGAAATCTTAATAAATTTCATGAAAATAATTTAATACTAAATATAAATAGCTTATTTATAAAATTAACAATAGAATATAAAATTTAATTTAAAAGGTAAATTTAAACCTTATAAGAATATTTAAATATATATATTAATTTTATTATAAGAAATATATATGTAAAAAAATAAATAATATTTTATGTATTTAAAATTTAAACTAAAATTATAATTTGTTATAGAGAAATTACATTTATATAAAAATAATTATAGTTATTTCAAAAATATTTGAATTATATTTGATTAAAAAGAAAAGAAATAAAAAAAATTTTAAAAAAATTTAGTTGATATAAATTTTAAAAATACTTTTAATATAAAAATTAGGTTAATATAATCAAATAAAATTTTACATATTTTAAAATTTAAATTATATTTTATTAAAGAAAAGAAGGAATACGTAAATAAATATAATTTAATAAATTTAATGCAAAATTTAAATTTGAATTATATTGTTTTTAGAAAACGTTTTTAGAGAAAATAAAAATAAAAAAAATATAATTTTATAAGTTTATTGTGAAAATTAAATTTTAATTTTTAAATTTTGATATTAATGATATGATATTGTTTATTTTTTTACAAACTTAACAAGTTAGAATTCTTATAATTTGCACAATCTAACCTACATCAAAATAAATCTATCATCTATCTAAAAACGTATCATGCATCTTATATAGAAAGATAATATAAAGTTAAGTAAGAAAAAGAACATACTTAAACTCATGAAGGTCAATCTCTAAGATGAATAATATACTGCAATAAAAATATATGTGTAATGTTATTCAAACAATTATATATAATAGATTAAGAAAGAAAGCGGAAAAAATTATAATTATACATAAATAAATTCATTTTGGAATTTAGACTATAGAGGTGAAACCAAATTCTTGACAAATATCGACAACTCCTTTAGTCGATCCAAGATATTCAAATTCCTGTAAAAGATCGATTCCTTCAGCATCACCGAAATATGGCCAATTACAAAACAAGAATAAATACAAAAGACAAAGTCACACTTATTAATATAAACAGGGGTTTAAGATTCAAGCATCAAAAAAATAAAGTTACATCTAAAAATAGATATAATCATTTATACCTTTAGCTTTCCCAAGAATAAGTGGAATAAAATCTATAATCATCCTCTTTACACCATATATAATACATTCTTCAACTAATTCATAAATCTTGAATCATTGGCTTGGAATCCTTCAGATGAAATCAAAATTCAGAATCAGATGGTTGATATTAGTGAAGAAAATTTTGATTATCAATAAATTGCATACGCACCAGCAACTTTCATTGCATCGGTATTAAGTGATGTTATTCCTATCCCATCATTATTTACCTACAAATATCATAAGAGAATATATGACATGAATGGTAAGATATTTGTTTGTGTACTATGATCCATATGTGATGACATTAACAACCTTATTTATATATATATATATATAAGAGAAACAAATATTTTGTATTGCTTAAACAAGATAATGTTACTCATAATTTAAATAAGTGGTCGAATGAAAGGTAAAACAAGGAAATTACATCTTTGGTAAAAAAAATTCATTTTGTCGTTTAAGATTCATTTGAAAGGTAAAATAAGGAAATAATACCTTCGGTAATTTTTTTCATTTTGTCGTTTAGGATTCTTTTGAAAGCCATAGGCAATACTCCATCACCATGATAGTTCGACATCCACGACTTTGAGAATTTAGAGCCTTTTAAAACATTAATATGTGATGTTAGAATATGTCATGTTATGAAACATATGATATAACCACAAATAGTTAATAGAATTTGAACTAGATAATGAAATTATCTTGGATCTAAACTGGTCCTTGAATATGACGGAATGACTATGAATAACAAGGTTCTACTACATTAAAGACGATTAACTTTGTGTCCGCGACGATGTTGACCAAGATATCAACGCGCAAAATTGAAAAAATTTGCAGGCAAAGAAATCATTCTTTACGTAGAGTTTGACAACAACTATTTTTTGAAACCTAAGTTGTCCCTTAACAATATCGAGCTACTGTATTACTTTGTTTCCAGTTAGATTCAAAATTTTAAGTATTTTATGTAAAAAATAAATATTATTTTATGTATTTAAAATTTAATCTAAAATTATATTTTGTTAAATAAAAAATTCAAAATTTAAATTTAATGAAAATAAGTTTAAAATGTAAAATTTAAATTATATTTCATTAAATAAATATATACAATTTTAATAAGTTTAATACAAATTTAAATGTAAATAATTTTAAAATGTAAATTTTAAATTATATTTGATTAAATAGAAAAATAAAATTTTAATAATTTTAATACAAATTTAATGTAAATATGCTTTAATTTATAGTTTAAAATTAGTTATAAGTATTATTAAAAAAAATCTTCTAAATATAAGAAATATATAATTAAAAATTAAATAATAGTTTTTTAATTCAAAATTTAATTTAATATTTAATGCAAAATATAATTTTTTTATGAATTAATTATTAATATAAGTTTAATTCAAAACATAAAATTTATTATAAATATTATAAGTATAATTAAAAAAATATAAAAAATACTTTTTATGTATTTAAAAATTAAATTAAAATACATTTTTTTTATAGAGAAATCATATTTATATAAAATAAATAATAATTATGTAAAAATCATAAAATTTAAAGTAATAATTGTGATTTAAATTTTATGTATTTTTAATTTAATAATATTTTGATTAAATAAAAAAAATGAAATCTTAATAAATTTAATAAATAAAATTATTTAATATTAAATATAATAGCTTATTTATAAAAGATGAATATAAAATTTAATTCAAAAGGTAAAGTTATTTATATACATTATAAGAATATTTAAAAATATATATTAATTTTATTATAAGAAATATATAAGTAAGAAAAATAAATAATATTTTATGTATTTAAAATTTAAATTTAAATTAAAAATTGTTGTAGAGAAATTACATTTATATAAAAATAATAATCATCATTTGAAAAATATTTAAATTATATTTGATTAAAAAGAAAAGTAATAATTTTTTTTTTTGAAAAGTTTAATTTATATAAATTTTAAAAATACATTTAATATAAAAATTAGGCAAATATAATAAAATAAAATATTGTATATTGTAAAATTTAAATTATATTTTATTAAAACAAAGAATGAAGAGGTAAATAAATATAATTTAATAAAATTAATACAAAATGTAAATTTAAATTATATTTTGTTTCAGAAAAAACATTTTTATAGAAAATAAAAATGTATAATATAACTTTATAAGTTTATGGTAAAAATTAAATTTTAATTTATAAATTTTGATATTTAAGATATGATATTGGTTTATTTTTTTTATAAACTTAACAATCTAATCTACACCTAAATAAATCTATCATGTATTTAAAAACTTATCATGCATCTTATATATATAGAAAGATAATATAAATTTAAGTAAAAAAAGAAAACTTACTTGAACTCATGAAAGTCGATCTCTAAGATGAATAATATACTGCAATAAAAGTAGATGTGTATAATGTTATTCAAACAATTATATATAATAGATTAAGAAAGAAGAGGAAAGAAATATATTTATACCTAAATAAATTCATTTTGGAATTCAGACTAGAGATAGGTGAAACCAAATTCTTGACAAATATCGAAACTCCTTTCGTCGATCCAAGGCCTTCAAATTCCTGAAAAAGATTGATTCCTTCAGCATCACTGAAATAAGGCTAATTACAAAACAAGAAAAAATACAAAAGACAAAGGCACACTTATCAATATAAACATGGGTTTAAGATTCAAGCATTACAAAAAAATAGAGTTTCATCTAAAAACATACTATAATCATTTATACCTCCAACTTTCTCAAGGAGGAGTGTAATAAAATTTACAATCCTCCTCTTTACACCATATATAATACATTCTTCAACCAATTCATAAGTCTTGATTCATTGGCTTGTTCTCCAGGCTATAGATGAAATCAAAATTCAGAATCAGAAAGTTGAAATAAGTGAATAAAATTTTGATTATCAAAAAATTGCATACCACAGTAACAACTTTCATTGCATCAGCATCAAGTGATGTTCTTCCTATCCCATCATTCAAAATTAAATTAAAATATATTTTTTTGTAGGAAAATTATATTTATATAAAATAAATAATAATTAAGTTAAAAATAATAATATTTAAAATAATTATTATGATTTAAATTTTATGTATCTTAAATTTTATTTATATTTGATTAAATAGAAAAACATATTAAATATAATGCAAAATAAGTTTTTAATAATTTAAATGCAAATTTAAATTTTATGAAAATAAATTTTATTAAAAAATAAAATTTAAATTATATTTGATTAAATAAAAAATAAAATCTTAATAAATTTAATAAAAATATAAATTTAATGAAAACAATTTAGTATTATTTATAAAATTAACAATGAATATAAAATTTAATTCAAAAGATAAAGTTAATGATAAACCTTATAAAAATATTTTAAAATATATATTAAATTTATTATAAGAAATATATAAGTAAAAAACATAAATAATATTTTATAGAGAATTTACATTTATATAAAAATAATTATAAATATTTTAAAAATATTTGAATTATATTTGATAAAAAAAAGTGATATTTTTATTGTTTAAAGTTTAGATGATATAAATTTTAAAAATACTTTAAATATAAAAATTAAATAAATATAATAAATTAAAATTTTATGTATTTTAAAATTTAAATAATATTTTATTAAAACAAAGAATGAAGATGTAAATAAATATAATTTAACAAAATTAAAGTAAAATTTAAAATTAAATTTAAATTATATTTTATTTTATTTTATTTTAGAAAAACATTTTTTATAGAAAATAAAAATGAATAATATAATTTTATAAGTTTATTTTAATTTATAAATTTTGATATTAATGATATGATATTAGTTTATTTTTTTTACCAACTTAAAAAGTTGGAATTGTTGTTATTTGTATAATCTATCCTACATCAAAATAAATTTATCATGCATCTAAAAATGTATCATGCACCTTATATACAAGATAATATAAATGTAAGTAAGAAAAGAAAACTTACTTAAACTCATGAAGGTCGATTTGTAGAATGAATAATATACTGCAATAAAAATAGATCTGTATAATGTTATTCAAACAATTATATATAATAAATTAAGAAAAAAAGAGGAAAGAATTATAATTATACCTAAATAATTTTTAATCAGGAATTGTTTTATTTTAATATAAATTTTATTTTATTAAATAAAAAAAATTAAATTTTAATACAAATTTAAATTTAATGAAAATAAGTTTAAAATATAAAATTTATATTATATTTGATTATATAGAATATGTATACAATTATAATAAGTTTAATGCAAATTTAAATTTAATAAAAATAATTTTAATGTTAAATTTAAATTATATTTGATTAAATAAAAAAAATATAATTTTAATACAAATTTAATGTTAATAAAATTTAATGTTAATACGCATTAATTCATAGTATAAATTAGTTATAAATAATATTAAAAATATATATTCTAAATATAAGAAATATATAATTAAAAAATAAAATAATATTTGTTATAAATAAATTATATTTATAGAAAAAATAATTATGTTAAAATAATAAGAACAAAATTAAAAAAATTAAATCAAAATTAAATTTAATATTTAATGTAAAATATATCAATACTTAAAATTAATTATCAACATTATAAGAATATTTAAAAAAATATATACGTATTAGGAAAAAAACAAAAAATACTTTTTATGTATTTAAAAATTAAATTAAAATATATTTTTTATAGAGAAATTATATTTATATAAAATAAATAATAATTATGATTTAAATTTTATGTATCTTAAATTTTAATTATATTTGATTAAATAGAAAAACATATTAAATATAATGCAAAATAAGTTTTTAATAATTTAAATGCAAATTTAAATTTTATGAAAATAAATTTTATTAAAAAATAAAATTTAAATTTTATTTGATTAAATAAAAAATAAAATCTTATTAGATTTAATAAAAATATAAATTTAATGAAAATAATTTAGTACTAAATATAATAGCTTATTTATAAAATTAACAATGAATATAAAATTTAATTCGAAAGATAAAGTTAATGATAAACCTTATAAGAATATTTTAAAATATATATTAATTTTATTATAAGAAATATATAAGTAAAAAACATAAATAATATTTTATATATTTACAATTTAAACTAATATTATAATTTTTTATAGAGAAATTACATTTATATAAAAATAATTATTATTATTTTAAAAATATTTGAATTATATTTGATAAAAAAAAAAAGTGAAATTTTTTTTTGTTTAAAGTTTAGATGATATAAATTTTAAAATATTTTAAATATAAAAAATTAAATAAATATAATAAAATAAAATTTTATGTATTTTAAAATTTAAATTATATTTTAATAAAACAAAGAATAAAGATGTAAATAAATATAATTTAACACAATTAAAGTAAAATTTAAATTTAAATTATATTTTATTTTATTTTATTTTAGAAAAACGTTTTTATAGAAAATAAAAATGAATAATATAATTTTATAAGTTTATTGTGAAAATCAAATTTTAATTTATAAATTTTGATATTAAAGATATGATATTGGTTTATATTTTTTACCAATTTATAAGTTGGAATTCTTGTTATTTGTATAATCTATCCTACATCAAAATAAATCTATCATGCATCTAAAAATGTATCATGCACCTTATATACAAAATAATATAAATGTAAGTAAGAAAAGAAAACTTACTTGAACTCATGAAGGTCGATTTGTAGGATGAATAATATACTGCAATAAAAATAGATGTGTGTATAATGTTATTCAAACAATTATATATAATAGATTAAGAAAGAAAGAGGAAAGAATTATAATTATACCTAAATAAATTTATTTTGGAATTCAGACTAGAGAGGTGAAACCAAATTCTTGACAAATATCGACAACTCCTTTCGTCGATCCAAGGTCTTCAAATTCCTGAAAAATATCGATTCCTTCAGCATCAACGAAATAAGGTCAATTATAAAACAAGAAAAATCACAAAAGACAAAGTTACATTTATCAATTTAAACAGGGTTTAAAATTCAAGCATCAAAATATTAAAAATGGAGTTTCATCTGAAAACAAACTATAATCATTTATACCTTCAGCTTTCCCAAAGAGGAGTGGAATAAAATCTACAATCATTCTCTTTGCATCATATATAATACATCATAAGTCTTGAATCATTGGCTTGGAATCTTCCAGGCTACAGATGAAATTAAAATTCAGAATCATAAAGTTGAAATTAGTGAAAAAAATTTGATTATCAATAAATTGCATACTGCAACAACAACTTTCATTGCATCGGCATTAAGTGATGTTCTTCCTATCCCATCAATATTTAACTACAAATATCATAAGAGAATTGTTGGGTGTGAATGCGATTAAAGTTTGGTTCAGTCCTCTTGTTTATCGATTCCGTTGCACCACTATCTCACACAAAGAAGGCAACCCTCTCACTAGCATCCAAACACCACAAAGGAATTTGACATCTGCCTCCCACCAAGAGAGTAATATCTATTTATATTATTAGGTCAAGTCCAATAAGCGGGTTATTAGAGATTGGACCACAATATTGGGCCAACCAATACCCAACAATCTCCACCTTTGGCCCAAAACAATGCAAAACATAATCACGGAATCACAAGACACATCATCGTCAATTTATTATCACCGACGCAACAAAGAGAATACCCAAGGTAAACTCGTGTCATAAAGACCAGGGACAAAGGCACAAAGCATACGAAAATTCCAAAGATCAAATGCAAGAGCACAAAGCATGCGAAAATCACAAAGATCAAACGCAAGAGCACAAAGAATGGGAAAATCACAAAGATCAAACGCAAGAGCACAAAGCATGCGAAAATTCCAAAGATCAAATGTAAGAGCACAAAGCATGCAAAAATCACAAAGATCAAATGCAAGAGCACAAAGCATGGGAAAATCACAAAGATTAAACGCAAGAGCACAAACCATGCGAAAATCACAAAGATCAAATGCAAAAGCACAAAGCATGCGAAAATCACAAAGATCAAACGCAAGAGCACAAAGCATGGGAAAATCACAAAGATCAAATGCAAGAGTACAAAGCATGCGAAAATCACAAAGATCAAATTCAAGAGAACAAAGTATGCGAAAATCACAAAGATCAAACGCAAGAGCACAAAGCATGGGAAAATCACAAAGCATGCCATGTCCACAAAGGACGAACCTCAAAGAGTTTTCCCTAAGTCAAAGTTTAAAATCTGTTGACACGAAATAAATTTTTCAGCAGGTAGACACTTAGTACCCATATCAGTAGGATTAAATTCTAAAGGAATTTTCTCTAACTTAACAATGCTCTTTTCAACAATATCCCGAATGTAATGAAACCTAACATCAATATGTTTAGTTCTATCATGAAAAACATGATTTTTACATAGTTGAATAGCAGATTGACTATCAGAAAACACAACCACATTTTTGTCAAGAAAACCAATTTCAGACAAAACAGCCCTAAGACAAATTGCTTCCTTAAAAGCTTCAGTGACAGCTACATACTCAGATTCTGTAGTAGATAAAGCAACAATGGGTGGAAGTTGAGACTTTCAACTTATGTAAGAGCCACACAAAGTAAACACATAGGAAATATTAGACTTTCTATTATCCCTATCATTAGCATAATTGGAATCTATATAACCAACTAACTTTGTACCTATAGAACACTTAGAGAAAGTCAAGCCAACATCAACAATGGTTTTTAGATATCTCAAAAACCATTTCAAAGCATTCCAATGAGGCATACCAGGGTTAGACATAAATCTACTCAAGTAACTAACTGTATATGCAATATCAGGCATAGTACTAATCATTAGATACATAACAGACCCTATTGCATTGGAATAAGGCACATTCTTCATTTCAGTTATTTCAGTTTTAGTCTTAGTAGACTGATCCTTACTTAACACAAAGTGGGAAGCAAGAGGCACATTCACAGATTTAGCATCAGACATAGAAAATTTACTCAAAATTTTAGCAACATATGCACTTTGATTCATCACAAGAGAAAATTTTGTTCTATCTCTAATGATATTCATGCCCAAAATCTTCTTAGCATCACATAAGTCTTTTATGTCAAAATTTTCACAAAACGATTTTTGCACATGCATAACAGACTTCATACATGGGCTAACAATCAACATGTCATCCACATACAATAAAAAAATATAGGCACAGAGTCTATATTCTTGAAGTAAAGGAAATGATCAGAAGAACTTTTTTTAAACATCAAAGATTGCATGCACTTATCAAACTTGATATTTCATTGCCTATGAGATTGTTTTAAACCATACAAGGCTGTTTTTAACAAACAAACATGATCAGGCAACTGGGGGTCAACAAACCCCTCAGGTTGATGCATATAAATATTTTTATCAAGTTCACCATGTAAGAAAGCAGTAGTAACATCCATTTGCTTCAATTCCCAATCAAAGTGAACAACTAAAGCAAACATAATTCTAACAGTAATGAATTTGACAACAAGAGCGAAAATTTCAGCATAATTTATTCCCTCCTTTTGAGTAAATCCCTTGGCTACTAACCTATCCATGAATCTAACTTTTTCAGACTCTTGCTTCACCTTATACAACCACTTGCAATCCACTAAGGAGCAATTATGAGATTTAGGAACAAATTTCCAAGTATCATTGATTCTTAGGGAATTTATCTCATTATTCATAGCAACAATCCATTAAATAGAAAACTTAGACCTCAAAGCTTCTTTGTAAGAGTTAGGCTCATTACAGTCTAGGGATTCAAACATGTTATAAGCAAATTCAGACATATTGCAATCATTCAAATTATCATCCCTAAATCTAGCAGGCATTATAACAGTTCTTCTACTTCTATCCCTAACAAGTTGATAGTCATGCAAATCATCAGACAAATCATTTGAATCAGACAAAACATTTGAATCATGCAAATCATCAATGTCATGCACATTATCATGCTCCACCTCATTAGGAACAATCACATCATGTTTAACAGGTTGATCAAAAACTACCGGCATATGCTCCACCTTATTAGGAGCATCAGTAACAGGAGTGGGGACATAGACAAGCAAGGAAAATCATTCTCATTAAAGACAACATCTCTACTTATCACAATACTAAGTCCATGTTCACTCCTATCCCAAAGCCTATAACCTTTTACCCCTTCAGGGTAGCCTAAGAACACACATTTCTTGGACCTAGGCTCCAACTTGTCAACCTTCATATGCACATAGCCAACACAACCAAAAACTTTCAAATTGCTCAAATCAAGAGGTTTACCTGAAAACACAGATTCGGGACATTTCCCTCCTAAGGGAACACTAGGGGACTTATTTATTAAATAAGCAGTAGTATGCAAAACATCCCCCCAAAACTTCTTAGACAACCTAGATGACGCTAACATAGCTCTCACCCTCTCTAGAAGTGTCCTATTCATCCTCTCAACAACACCATTCTGATGTGGTGTGTACGACACAAACCTATGTCTTTTAATACCCCAAGTAACACATAAATCATTCATCTGTTTATTACAGAATTCAAGACCATTATCTGTCCTAAAGTTTTAATTCTCTTACCTGTTTGATTCTCAATCAAAATCTTCCACTCCTTAAACTTTTCAAAAACATCAGACTTATGTTTCAAAAGTAACACTCAAACTTTTCTAGAATAATCATCAATGATGGATAGAAAATATTGGTTCCCTCCATGTGTAACAACACTAGAAGGACCCCACACATCAACATGTAAATATTCAAGGATATCAGTGCACTTAGACACATTTGGGTAAGAGGAGATGGGAAAACTCACCTTATGTTGTTTTACTAGCACACATGATTCACAGAAGGGGATGGGGGACAATTTATCACTACCAAAGTGACCACCTTTATGCAAAATTTGTAGACCTTTGTTACTCATGTGACCTAATCTATTATGCCAAAGAACAAATTTATCTCCAATCACAGAGTTCACAGAGTCACAAGCAGTCTCAGCATGACACAAATACAAATTGTTCATCTTTTTAACAGTAAAGATAACAATAGACCCACATAAAATTTTCATAACAAATTTCCCCCACTTTCCCTCCAAACCATCATTCTCAAGAGATGCACAAAACAACAAATTATAACGCAAATCAGGAACATGCCTCACATTCTTTAAAGTAAACACAGAACCACAAGAGAACCTAAGACATACATCACCTATTCCTAACACCTTGCAATTTTTTGAATTTGCCATAGACACAAAACCATGTTCAATCTCTTTACAGTTAGAAAACAAATCTCTAAATGGAGTCACATGAAAAGTACAACTAGAGTCAACTAGCCAATCAGATTTGTACAAAGAATCAGATAACACAGAGTTCAAGCTAGCATAATCACATAGATTATTAATCATAAAAATATCACCCATATTGCCCTCACAAACAGACACATTAGCATTTTCAACATGCTGATTTCTCTTAGGCTTAGGACAGTCCTTGATAAAATGACCAGACTCATGGCAATTATAACACTTTTGGGCACTAGACCTACCTTGAGATCTACCCCTCACATGCATGACTTCCCTAAAATCAGTTTTTCCATCAAACAGAACCATACCATATTGATTAACACCAGACATGCTATCAAACAAATTAAAAGCAATCAACAATCAATTGGAAGAAATTAATAGGAGGGTTCAAGCTATGATACCTTGTGAAACTTAAAGAAAGTTTTGACTTACCCACCCCGCTCAGGGATTTGTTGCTTCGTCTTCTCAGCAGTGGCACAACAGCGGCACGGCAGCGACATGGCAGCGGCACGGTAGCGGCACGGCAACGGCACGATAGCGGCACGTCGACGACTTTGATTTTCAATGGTCACGACAAACGCGACACCGACAACGGTTGAACAAGACAACAACGACTTCATCTCCAGAGGCGGCAGCGACTTTCTTCTTCCTCCAGTAGCAGCAGAAGCAGAGAATAAAAGCAAGAGGATTAATGAAGAAACAGAAGACAGATCTACGCTTATTGGTGAAGATAACTTATATCCTTCAACCCAATCTCAAACTGTTGGGTGTGAATGCGATTAAGTTATGTTCTTCCTATCCCATCAATATTTACCTACAAATATTATAAGAGAATATATGACATGAATGGTAAGATATTAGTTTATCTACTATGATACATATGTAATGACATTAACAACAATATATATATATATGAGAAAAATTATTTTGTATTCCTTAAACAAGATAAGATTACACATAATTTATAGTGGTGGTCGAATAAAGTTAAAGAAATAACACCTTCGGTAAAAAAAATTATTTTATCGTTTAAGATACTTTTGAAAGCCATAGACAATACTCCATCACCATGATAGTTCGACATCCACGCCTTTGAGAATTGAGAACCTTTTAGAACATCAATATGTCAGGTTAAGAAACATATGATATAACCACAAATAGTCGGTAGAATTTGAATTAGATAATAAAATTACCTTGGATACAGACTGGTCCTTGAATATGAAGGAATGACTATGAATAACGAGGTTCTACTACTTTGAAGACGATTAACTTTGTGTCCGCAACGATGTTGACTGAGATATCCACGCGCGGAACCGAAAAGTTTGCAGGAGAAGAAATCACTCCTTACGTAGAGCTTCACGACAACTACTTTTTGAAGCCTAAATTATCCCTTAACCATACCGAGCTACTATATTACTTCGTTTCTAGGTAGATTCAAAATTTTAAGTATTTTATGTAAAAAAATAAATATTATTTTATGTATTTAAAATTTAATCTAAAATTATATTTTGTTAAGAAAAAATTATTATTATATATAAAAAATAATTAAATAAATTGTTTTATTAAATAAAAAAAATACAAAATTTAATACAAATTTAAATATAATTAAAATAAGTTTAAAATTTACAATTTAAATTATATAATTTAAATTATATGATTAAATAGAACAAATATAATTTTAATATAAATACGACTTTAATTCATAGTTTAAAATTAGTTATAAAGAATATTAAAAAATATATATTCTAAAGTAAAATTTTGGATTTAAATTTTAGGTATTTTAAATTTTTATTATATTTGATTAAGTAGAAAAACATATTAAATATAATGCAAAATAAGTTTTTAATAATTTAAATGCAAATTTAAATTTTATGAAAATAAGTTTAATTAAAAAATTAGATTTAAATAATATTCGATTAAAAAAATGAAATCTTAATAAATTTAATGAAAATAATTTAATACTAAATATAAATAACTTATTTATAAAATTAACAATAGAATATAAAATTTAATTCAAAAGGTAAATTTAAACCTTATAAGAATATTTAAATATATATATATATATTAATTTTATTATAAGAAATATATATTTAAAAAAATAAATAATATTTTATGTATTTAAAATTTAAACTAAAATTATAATTTGTTATAGAGAAATTACATTTGTATAAAAAGAATTATAATTATTTCAAAAATATTTGAATTATATTTGATTAAAATGAAAAGTAATAAAAAATCTTTAAAAAAAAATTTAGTTGATATAAATTTTAAAAATAATTTTAATATAAAAATTAGGTAAATATAATAAAATAAAATTTTATATATTTTATATATTTTAAATTTTAAATTATATTTTATTAAAGCAAAGAAGTAATATGTAAATAAATTTAATTTAATAAATTTAATGCAAAATTTAAATTTGAATTATATTGTTTTTATAAAAATGTTTTATAGAAAATAAAAATAAATAATTTAATTTTATAAGTTTATTGTGAAAATTAAATTTTAATTTATAAATTTTCATATTAATGATATGATATTGTTTATTTTTTTACAAACTTAACAAGTTGGAATTCTTATAATTTGCACAATCTAACCTAGATCAAAATAAATCTATCATCTATCTAAAATCATATCATACATACATCTTATATAGAAAGATAATATAAAGTTAAATAAGAAAAATAACTTACTTGAACTCATGAAGGTCGATCTCTAAAATGAATAATATACTGCAATAAAAATATATGTGTAATGTTATTGAAACAATTATGTATAATAGATTAAGAAAAATAGTGAAAAGAATTATAATTATACCTAAATAAATTCATTTTGGAATTCATACTATAGAGGTGAAACCAAATTCTTGACAAATATCGACAACTCCTTTCGTCGATCCAAGATCTTCAAATTCCTGTACAAGATCGATTCCTTTAGCATTACCGAAATAAGGTCAATTACAAACCAAGAACAAACACAAAAGACAAAGTCCCACTTATTAATGTAAACAGGGGTTTAAAATTCAAGCATCAAAAAATAAAGTTTCATCTAAAAATAGACTAGAATCATTTATACCTTTAGCTTTCCCAAGAATAAGTGGAATAAAATCTACAATCATCATCTTTACACCATATATATAATAATTCTTTAACCAATTCATAAATCTTGAATCATTGGCTTGGAATCCTCCAGATGAAATCAAAATTCAGAATATAAAGAATATTTTAATTATCAATAAATTGCATACCGCACCAGCAACTTTCGCATCGACATTAAGTGATGTTATTCCTATCTCATCACTATTTACCTACAAATATCATAAGAGAATATATGACATGAATTGTAAGATATTTGTTTGTGTACTATGATCCATATGTGATGACATTAACAACCATATATATATATATTATTTGTTGTATTCCTTAAACAAGATAAGGTTACTCATAATTTATATAAGTGGTCGAATGAAAGGTAAAACAATGAAATTACACCTTTGGTAAAAAAAAAATCATTTTGTCGTTTAGGATTCTTTTGAAAAGTAAAATAAGGAAATAATATCTTCGGTATTTTTTTTTCATTTTGTCGTTTAGGATTCTTTTGAAAGCCACAAGCAATACTCCATCACCATGATAGTTCGACATCCATGACTATGAGAATTGAGAACCTTTTAGAACATAAACATGTCATGTTAAAAAACATATGATATAACCACAAATAGTTAGTAGAATTTGAATTAGATAATTAAATTATCTTGGATCCAGACTGGTCCTTGAATATGACGGAATGACTATGAATAATAAGGTTCTACTACATTGAAGACGATTAACTTTGTGTCTGCGACGATGTTGACCAAGATATCAACGTGCGGAACCGAAAAAATTTACAGGCAAAGAGATCACTCTTTGCGTAGAGCTTGACAATAACTATTTTTTGAAGCCTAAGTTGTCCCTTAACAATATCGAGCTACTGTATTACTTTGTTTCCAGTTAGATTCAAAATTTTAAGTATTTTATGTAAAAAATAAATATTATTTAATACAAATTTAAATTTAATGAAAATAAGTTTAAAATGTAAAATTTAAATTATATTTGATTAAATAAAATATATACAATTTTAATAAGTTTAATGCAAATTTAAATTTAAATAATTTTAATGTAAAATTTAAATTAAATTTGATTAAATAGAAAAAATAAAATTTTAATAATTTTAATACAAATTTAATGTAAATATGCTTTAATTTATAGTTTAAAATTAGTTATAAATAATATCAAATAAAAAATATTCTAAATATAAGAATTATATAATTACAAATTAAATTATATTTGTTATTGATAAATTATGTATATAAAAAATAATTATGTTAAAATAATAAAAACTAAATAAGAGTTTTTTAATTAAAAATTTAATTTAATATTTAATGAAAAATATATTTTTTTATGAATTAATTATTAATATAAGTTTAATTCAAAACATAAAATAAATTAAAAATATTATAAGTATAATTAAAAATAAATAAAAAATACTTTTCATGTATTTAAAAATTAAATTAAAATACTTTTTGTTATAGAGAAATCATATTTTATATAAAATAAATAATAATTATGTAAAAATCATAAAATTTAAAGTAATAATTTTGATTTAAATTTTATTTATTTTTAATTTTAATTATATTTTGATTAAATAAAATTAAATCTTAACAAATTTAATAAAAATATTATTTAATGAAAATAATTTAATACTAAATATAATAGCTTATTTATAAAAGATGAATATAAAATTTAATTCAAAAGGTAAAATTATTGATATACATTATAAGAATATTTAAAAATATATATTAATTTTATTATAAGAAATATATAAGTAAGAAAAATAAATAATATTTTATGTATTTAAAATTTAAACTAAAATTATAAATTGTTGTAGAGAAATTACATTTATATAAAATAATAATTATTTGAAAAATATTTGAATTATATTTGATTAAAAATAAAAGTAATAATTTTTTTTTTTGAAAAGTTTAATTTATAAAAATTTTAAAAATATATTTAATATAAAAATTAGACAAACATAATAAAATAAAATTTTATATATATTAAAATTTAAATTATATTTTATTAAATACAAAGAAATAATTAATAAAATTAATACAAAATTTAAATTTAAATTATATTTTATTTTAGAAAAAATATTTTTATAGAAAATAAAAATAAATAATATAACTTTATAAGTTTATTGTGAAAATTAAATTTTAATTTATAAATTTTGATATAAAAAATATGATATTGGTTTATTTTTTTACCAACTTAACAAATTGGAATTCTTATAATTTGCACAATCTAATCTACATCAAAATAAATTTATCATCCATCTAAAAATGTATCATGCATCTTATATAGAAAGATAATATAAATTTAAGTAAGAAAAGAAAACTTACTCTCATGAAAGTCGATTTCTAAGATGAATAATATACTGCAATAAAAATAGATGGGTATAATTTTATTCAATCAATTATATATAATAGATTAAGAAATAAAAAGGAAATAAATATAATTATATCTAAATAAATTCATTTTGGAATTCAGACTAGAGAGAGGTGAAACCAAATTCTTGACAAATATCGAAACTCCTTTCGTCGTCGATCCAAAGTCTTCAAATTCCTGAAAAAGATCGATTCCTTCAGCATCACTGAAATAAGGCCAATTACAAAACAAGAAAAAACACAAAAGACAAAGTCACACTTATCAATGTAAACAAGGGTTTAAGATTCAAGGTGGAATAATATTTCCAATCATCCTCTTTACACCATATATAATACATTCTTCAACCAATTCATAAGTCTTGAATCATTGTTTGTCCTCCAGCTACATATGAAATCAAAATTCAGAATCACAAAGTTGAAATTAGTGAATAAAATTTTGATTATCAAAAAATTGCATACCGCAGCAACAACTTTCATTGCATCAGCATCAAGTAATGTTCTTCCTATCCCATCATTATTTACCTACAAATATCATAAGAGAATATATGACATGAATTGAAAAATATTTGATTATGATACATATGTGATAACATTAACAAAAGAGAAAAAAATATTTTGTATTCTTTACACAAGATAAGATTACTCATAATTTATAGTAGTGTTCGAATAAAGGCAAAATAAGGAAATAACACCTTTGGTAAAAAAAAATAATTTTGTCATTTAAGATACTTTAGAAAAACATAGCCAATACTCCATCACCATGATAGTTCGACATCCACGCCTTTCAGAATTGAGAACCTTTTAGAACATCATTATGTCATGTTAAGAAACATATGATATAACCACAAATAGTCAGTAGAGTTTGAATTAGATAATAAAACTACCTTGGATACAGACTAGTCCTTGAATATGAAGGAATGACTATGAATAACAAGGTTTTACTACTTTGAAGACGATTAACTTTGTGTCCGCAACGATGTTGACCGAGATATTCACGCGCGGAACCAGAATGTTTGCAGGCGAAGAAATCACTCTTTACGTAGAGCTTCACGACAACTACTTTTTGAAGCCTAAATTGTCCCTTAACCATATCGAGGTACTATATTACTTCGTTTTCAAAATTTTAAGTATTTTACGTAAAAAAAATAAATATTATTTTATGTATTTAAAATTTAATCTAAAATAATATTTTGTTACGAAAAAATTATTATTATATATAAAAATTAATTAAAGAAATTGTTTTATTAAATAAAAAAATACAAAATTTAATATAAATTTAAATTTATTAAAAATAAGTTTAAAATTTAAATTATATTTGATTAAATAGACAAAATATAATTTTAATACAAATTTAATGTAAATACGACTTTAATTCATAGTTTAAAATTAGTTATAAAGAATATTATAATATATATATTCTATATATAAAAAATATTTAATTAAAAAACTAATAAATATTTTTTATAGATAAATTATAATTATATAAAAAAATTATTATGTTAAAATAATTAAAATTAAATAAGAGTTTTTTAATTAAAAATTAAATTTAATGTTTAATTTAAAATATATATTGTTTTATTAATTAATGATTAATATAAGCTTAATTCAAAACTTAAAAATATTATAAATATTATAAGTTTATTTAAACAAAATAAATAATATACTTAATAGTAAAAAATTAAAAAATAATTTTCATTTATTTAAAAATTAAATTAAAATATATTTTTTTATAGGAAAATCATATTTATATAAAATAAATAATAATTATGTTAAAAATAAAAAAATTTAAAGTAACAAATTTGATTTAAATTTAAGGTATTTTAAATTTTTATTATATTTTATTAAGTAGAAAAACATATAAAATATAATGCAAAATAAGTTTTTAATAATTTAAATGCAAATTTAAATTTTATGAAAATAAGTTTAATTAAAAACTTAGATTTAAATAATATTTGATTAAAAAAATGAAATCTTAATAAATTTAATGAAAATAATTTAATACTAAATATAAAACAATTAACAATAGAATATAAAATTTAATTTAAAAGGTAAATTTAAACCTTATAAGAATATTTAAATATATATATTAATTTTATTATAAGAAATATATATGTAAAAAAAATAATATTTTATGTATTTAAAACTTAAACCAAAATTATAATTTGTTATAGAGAAATTAAATTTATATAAAAATAATTATAATTATTTCAAAAATATTTGAATTATATTTGATTAAAAAAAGTAATAAAAAAATTTTAAAAAAAATTAGTTGATATAAATTTTAAAAATAATTTTAATATAAAAATTAGGTAAATATAATAAAATAAAAATTTATATATTTTAAAATTTAAATTATATTTTATTAAAGAAAATAAGAAATATGTAAATACATTTAATTTAATAAATTTAATACAAAATATAAATTTGAATTATATTGTTTTTAATAAAACGTTTTTATAAAAAATAAAAATAAATAATAAAAGTTTATTGTGAAAATTAGATTTTAATTTCTAAATTTTGATATTAATGATATGATATTGTTTATTTTTTTTTACAAACTTAACAAGTTGGAATTCTTATAATTTGCACAATCTAACGTACATAAAAATAAATTTATCATCTATCTAAAAACGTATTGCATCTTATATAGAAAGATAATATAAAGTTAAGTAAGAAAAAAAAAACTTACTTGAACTCATGAATGTCGATCTCTAAGATGAATAATATACTGTAATAAAAATATGTGTTTGTAATGTTATTCAAACAATTATATATAATAGATTAAGAAAGAAAGCGGAAAGAATTATAATTATACCTAAATAAATTCATTTTGAATTCAGACTATAGAGGTGAAACCAAATTCTTGACAAATATCGACAACTCCTTTCGTCGACCCAAGATCTTCAAATTTCTGTAAAAGATCGATTCCTTCAGCATTACCGAAATAAGGCCAATTACAAAACAAGATAAAAAACAAAAGACAAAGTCACACTTATTAATGTAAACAGGGGTTTAAAATTAAGGCATCAAAAAAATAAAGTTTCATCTAAAAATAGACTATAATCATTTATACCTTTAGCTTTCCCAAGAATGAGTGGAATAAAATTTACAATCATCCTCTTTACACCATATATAATACATTCTTCAAATCTTGAATCATTGGCTACAAATGAAATCAAAATTCAGAATCAGAAAGTTGAAATCAGTGAAGAAAATATTGATAATCAATAAATTGCATAATGCATCATCAAATTTTATTGGATCGACATCAAGTGATGTTTTTCCTATTCTATTATTATTTACCTATAAATATCCTAAGAGAATATAGGACATGAATTGTAAAATATTTATTTGTCTACTATGATTCATATGTGATGACATTAACAACAATAAATATATATATATATATGAGAAACAAATATTTTGTATTTCTTAAACAAGATAAGGTTACTCATAATTTATAGTAGTGGTCTAATGAAAGGTAAAATAAGGAAATAACACTTTCGGTAAAAAAAAATTCATTTAGGATTTTAGGATTTTTTTTAAGTCATAAGCAATACAGCATCACTATGATAGTTCGACATCCACAACTTTGAGAATTGAGAACCTTTAGAACATCAATTTGTCATGTTAAGAAATATATGAATTTGAATTAGATAATGAAATTATCTTGGATCAAGACTAGTCCTTGAATATGACGGAATGACTATGAATAACCAGGTTCTACTATATTGAAGACGATTAATTTTGTGTCCACGACGATGTTGACCGAGATATCCACGAGCGGAACCGGAAAGTTTGCAGGCAAAAAAATCACTCTTTACGTAGCGCTTGACGACAACTATATTTGAAGCCTAAGTTGTCCCTTATCCATATCGAGCGACTATATTATATCGTTTCCAGATTCAAAATTTTAAGTATTTTATGAAAAAAAATATTATTTTATGTATTTTAAATTTAATCTAAAATTATATTTTGTTATTAAGAAATTAGTATTATATATAAAAAATAATTGAACATAATATTAATTAAAGTAATTATTTTATTTTTATATAAATTTTAATTTATTAAATAAAATATTCAAAATTTAATATAAATTTAAATTTAATGAAAATAAGTTTAAAATGTAAAATTTAAATTATATTTGATTATATAGAATATGTATACAATTTTAATAAGTTTAATACAAATTTAATAAAAATAAATTTAATGTAAAATTTAAATTATATTTGATTAAATAGAAAAAAATACAATTTTAATACAAATTTAAACTAAAATTATAATTTTTTATAGAGAAATTACATTTATATAAAAATAATTATAATTATTTTAAAAATATTTGAATTATATTTGATAAAAAAAATAGTGATAATTTTTTTTTTCAAAGTTTAGATGATATAAATTTTAAAAATACTTTTAATATAAAAATTAAATAAATATAATAAAATAATATTTTATGTATTTTAAAATTTAAATTATATTTTATTAAAACAAAGAATGAATATGTAAATAAATATAATTTAACAAAATTAAAGTAATAATTAAATTTAAATTTAAATTATATTTTATTTTAGAAAAACGTTTTTATAGAAAATAAAAATGAATAATATAATTTTATGTGAAAATTAAATTTTAATTTATAAATTTTGATATTAAAGATATGATATTGGTTTTTTTTTTTTACCAAAATTAAAAAATTGGAATTCTTGTTATTTGTAAAATAGATGTGTGTATAATGTTATTCAAACAATTATATATAATAGACTAAGAAAGAAAGAGGAAAGAATTATAATTATACCTAAATAAATTCATTTTGGAATTCAGACTAGAGAGGTGAAACCAAAATTTTGACAAATATCGACAGCTCCGTTCGTCGATCCAAGGTATTTAAATTCCTGAAAAATATCGATTCCTGTGACATCAACGAAATAAGGCCAATTACAAAACAAGAAAAAACACAAAAGACAAAGTCACACTTATCAATGTAAACAAGAGATTAAGATTCAAGAATCACAAAAATGGAGTTTCATCTAAAAATATAATATAATCATTTAAACCTTCAGCTTTCCCAAGAAGGAGTAGACTAAAATCTACAATCATCCTCTTTACACCATATGTAATACATTCTTCAACCAATTCATAAGTCTTGAATCATTGGCTTGGAATTCCTCAAGGCCATAGATAAATGAATCAGAAAGTTGAAATGTGAAGAAAATTTTAATTATCAATAAATTGCATACCACATCATTAACTTTCATTGCAGCAGCATCAAGTGATGTTTTTTCTATCCCATCACTATTTACCTATAAATATCATAAGAGAATTTATGACATGAATTATAAAATATTTGTTTGTCTACTATGATCCATATATGATGACATTAACAACCATATATATATAAATAAGAGAAACAAATATTTTGTATTCTTTAAACAAGATAAGGTTACTTATAATTTATAGTAGTGGTTGAATGAAAGGAAAAATTAAGAAATAACACCTTCGGTAAAAAAATTCATTTTGTCATTTAGGATTCTTTTGAAAGACATAAGCAATACAGCATCACTATGATAGTTCGACATCCACGACTTTGAGAATTGAGAACCTTTAGAACATCAATTTGTCATGTTAAGAAATATATGAATTTGAATTAGATAATGAAATTATCTTGGATCAAGACTAGTCCTTGAATATGATGGAATGACTATGAATAACCAGGTTCTACTATATTGAAGACGATTAATTTTGTGTCCACGACGATGTTGACCGAGATATCGACGAGCGGAACCGGAAAGTTTGCAGGCAAAAAAATCACTCTTTACGTAGCGCTTGACGACAATTATGTTTGAAGCCTAAGTTGTCCCTTATCCATATCGAGCGACTATATTATATCGTTTCCAGATTCAAAATTTTAAGTATTTTATGAAAAAAAAAATATTATTTTATGTATTTTAAATTTAATCTAAAATTATATTTTGTTATGAAGAAATTAGTATTATATATAAAAAATAATTGAACATGATATTAATTAAAGTAATTATTTTATTTTTATATAATTTTTAATTTATTAAATAAAATATTCAAAATTTAATATAAATTTAAATTTAATGAAAATAAGTTTAAAACGTAAAATTTAAATTATAATTGATTATATAGAATATGTATACAATTTTAATAAGTTTAATACAAATTTAATAAAAATAAATTTAATGTAAAATTTAAATTATATTTGATTAAATAGAAAAAAATACAATTTTAATACAAATTTAAACTAAAATTATAATTTTTTATAGAGAAATTACATTTATATAAAAATAATTATAATTATTTTAAAAATATTTGAATTATATTTGATAAAAAAAACAGTGATAATTTTTTTTTTAAAAGTTTAGATGATATAAATTTTAAAAATACTTTTAATATAAAAATTAAATAAATATAATAAAATAAAATTTTATGTATTTTAAAATTTAAATTATATTTTATTAAAACAAAGAATGAAGATGTAAATAAATATAATTTAACAAAATTAAAGTAATAATTAAATTTAAATTTAAATTATATTTTATTTTAGAAAAACGTTTTTATAGAAAATAAAAATGAATAATATAATTTTATAAGTTTATTGTGAAAATTAAATTTTAATTTATAAATTTTGATATTAAAGATATGATATTGGTTTTTTTTTTACCAAAATTAAAAAATTGGAATTCTTGTTATTTGTAAAATAGATTTGTGTATAATGTTATTCAAACAATTATATATAATAGACTAAGAAAGAAAGAGGAAAGAATTATAATTATACCTAAATAAATTCATTTTGGAATTCAGACTAGAGAGGTGAAACCAAATTTTTGACAAATATCGACAGCTCCGTTCGTCGATCCAAGGTATTTAAATTCCTGAAAAATATCGATTCCTGTGACATCAACGAAATAAGGCCAATTACAAAACAAGAAAAAACACAAAAGACAAAGTCACACTTATCAATGTAAACAAGAGATTAAGATTCAAGAATCACAAAAATGGAGTTTCATCTAAAAATATAATATAATCATTTAAACCTTCAGCTTTCCCAAGAAGGAGTAGACTAAAATCTACAATCATCGTCTTTACACCATATATAATACATTCTTCAACCAATTCATAAGTCTTGAAGCATTGGCTTGGAATTCCTGAAGGCCATAGATAAAATGAATCAGAAAGTTGAAATGTGAAGAAAATTTTAATTATCAATAAATTGCATACCACATCATTAACTTTCATTGCAGCAGCATTAAGTGCAGCATTAAGTGATGTTTTTTCTATCCCATCACTATTTACCTATAAATATCATAAGAGAATTTATGACATGAATTATAAAATACTTGTTTGTCTACTATGATCCATATATGATGACATTAACAACCATATATATATAAATAAGAGAAACAAATATTTTGTATTCTTTAAACAAGATAAGGTTACTTATAATTTATAGTAGTGGTTGAATGAAAGGAAAAATTAAGAAATAACACCTTCGGTAAAAAAATTCATTTTGTCATTTAGGATTCTTTTGAAAGCCATAGGCAATACACCATCACTATTATAGTTCGACATCCACGACTTTGAGAATTGAGAACCTTAAGAACATCAATATGTCATATTAAGAAATATATGATATAACCACGCATAGTCCGAAGAATTTGAATTAGATAATGAAATTACCTTGAATCTAGACTGGTCATTGAATATGACGGAATGACTATGAATAATAAGGTTCTACTACATTGAAAACGATTAACTTTGTGTCCACGACGATTTTGACCGAGATATCCACGAGCGGAACCGGAAAGTTTACAGGCAAAGAGATCACTCTTTACGTAGAGATTGAAGACAACTATTTCTAAGCCGAAGTTGTCCCTTAACCATATCGAGATACCATATTACATCCTTTCCATATTCAAATTTTTTAGTAATTTATGTAAAAAAAATATATTATTTTATGTATTTAAAATTTAATCTAAAATTATATTTTGTTATGAAGAAATTATTATTATATATAAAAAAATATTAAACATAATAATAATTAAAGGAATTGTTTTAATTTAATACAAATTTTATTTTATTAAATATAAAAATTCAAATTTTAATACAAATTTAAATTTAATGAAAATAGTTTAAAATGTAAAATTTAAATTATATTTGATTAGGTAGAATATGTATACAATTTTAATAAGTTTAATACAAATTTAAATTTAATAAAAATAATTTCAATGTAAAATTTCAATTATATTTGATTAAATAGAAAAAAATACAAATTTAATATTGATACGCTTTAATTCATAGTATAAATTAGTTATAAATAATATTAAAAATTATATATTCTAAATATAAGAAATATATAATTTAAAAACTAAATAATATTTGTTATAAATAAATTATATTTATAGAAAAAATAATTATGTTAAAATTATAAAATCAAAATAAAAAAAAATTTAATTCAAAATTAAATTTAATATATAATGTAAAATATAAAATTATTTTTTTTTAATTAATAATTAATATAAATATAATTCAAAACTTAAAATTAATAATCAATATGATAAGAATATTTTTAAAAAAAATATTGAATAGAAAAAACAAAAAAAGAAATCTTTTTATGTATTTAAAAATTAAATTAAAATATATTTTGTTATAGAGAAATTATATTTATAAAAAATAAATAATAATTATGATTTAAATTTTATGTATCTTAAATTTTAATTATATTTGATTAAATAGAAAAACATATTAAATATAATGCAAAATAAGTTTTTAATAATTTAAATGTAAATTTAAATTTTATGAAAATAAATTTTATTAAGAAATAAAATTTAAATTATATTTGATTAAATAAAAAAAATATTAATAAATTTAATAAAAATTTAAATTTAATGAAAATAATTTAGTACTAAATATAATAGCTTATTTATAAAATTAATGATAAATATAAAATTTAATTCAAAAGTAAATTTAATGATAAACCTTATAAGAATATTTAAAAATATATATTAATTTTATTATAAGAAATATATGAGTAAAAAAATAAATAATATTTTATGTATTTAAAATTTAAACTAAATTATAATTTTTTATAGAGAAATTACATTTATATAAAAATAATTATAATTATTTTAAAATTATTTGAATTATATTTGATAAAAAAAAATGATAATTTTTTTTTTAAAGTTTAGATGATATAAATTTTAAAAATACTCTTAATATAAAAATTAAATAAATATAATAAAATAAAATTTTATGTATTTTAAAATTTAAATTATATTTTATTAAAACAAAGAATGAAGATGTAATAAATATAATTTAACAAAATTAAAGTAAAATTTAAATTTAAATTATATTTTATTTTAGAAAAACGTTTGTATAGAAAATAAAAATGAATAATATAATTTTATAAGTTTATTGTGAAAATTAAATTTTAATTTATAAATTTTGATATTAAAGATATGATATTGGTTTTTTTTTTTTTTACCAAACTTAAAAAATTGGAATTCTTGTTATTTGTAAAATAGATGTGTGTATAACCAGAAACATATGATATAACCACGCATAGTCAGAAGAATTTGAATTAGTTATGAAATTACCTTGAATTCAGACTGGTCATTGAATATGACGGAATGACTATGAATAATAAGCTTCTACTACATTGAAAATGATTAACTTTGTGTCCACGACGATTTTGACCGAGATATCCACGAGCGGAACCGGAAAGTTTACAGGCAAAGAGATCACTCTTTACGTAGAGATTGAAGACAACTATTTCTAAGCCGAAGTTGTCCCTTAACCATATCGAGATACCATATTACATCCTTTCCATATTCAAATTTTTTAGTAATTTATGTAAAAAAATAAATATTATTTTATGTATTTAAAATTTAATCTAAAATTATATTTTGTTATGAAGAAATTATTATTATATATAAAAAATTATTAAACATAATAATAATTAAAGGAATTGTTTTAATTTAATACAAATTTTATTTTATTAAATATAAAAATTCAAATTTTAATATAAATTTAAATTTAATGAAAATAGTTTAAAATGTAAAATTTAAATTATATTTGATTATGTAGAATATGTATACAATTTTAATAAGTTTAATACAAATTTAAATTTAATAAAAATAATGTCAATGTAAAATTTCAATTATATTTGATTAAATAGAAAAAAAAATACAAATTTAACGTGTTGATACGCTTTAATTCATAGTATAAATTAGTTATAAATAATATTAAAAATTATATATTCTAAATATAAGAAATATATAATTTAAAAACTAAATAATATTTGTTATAAATAAATTATATTTAGAGAAAAAATAATTATGTTAAAATTATAAAAACAAAATAAAAAAAAATTAATTCAAAATTAAATTTAATATTTAATGTAAAATATAAAATTATTTTTTTGAATTAATGATTAATATAAATATAATTCAAAACTTAAAATTAATAATCAATATGATAAGAATATTTTTTAAAAAAATATTGAATAGAAAAAACAAAAAAAAAACTTTTTATGTATTTAAAAATTAAATTAAAATATATTTTGTTATAGAGAAATTATATTTATAAAAAATAAATAATAATTTTATTTAAATTTTATGTATCTTAAATTTTATTTATATTTGATTAAATAGAAAAACATATTAAATATAATGCAAAATAAGTTTTTAATAATTTAAATGTAAATTTAAATTTTATGAAAATAAATTTTATTAAGAAATAAAATTTAAATTATATTTGATTAAATAAAAAATAAAATATTAATAAATTTAATGAAAATAATTTAGTACTAAATATAATAGCTTATTTATAAAATTAATGATAAATATAAAATTTAATTCAAAAGTAAATTTAATGATAAACCTTATAAGAATATTTAAAAATATATATTAATTTTATTATAAGAAATATATGAGTAAAAAAATAAATAATATTTTATGTATTTAAAATTTAAACTAAATTATAATTTTTTATAGAGAAATTACATTTATATAAAAATAATTATAATTATTTTAAAATTATTTGAATTATATTTGATAAAAAAAAAAGTGATAATTTTTTTTTAAAGTTTAGATAATATAAATTTTAAAAATACTCTTAATATAAAAATTAAATAAATATAATAAAATAAAATTTTATGTATTTTAAAATTTAAATTATATTTTATTAAAACAAAGAATGAAGATGTAATAAATATAATTTAACAAAATTAAAGTAAAATTTAAATTTAAATTTAAATTATATTTTATTTTAGAAAAACGTTTGTATAGAAAATAAAAATGAATAATATAATTTTATAAGTTTATTGTAAAAATTAAATTTTAATTTATAAATTTTGATATTAAAGATATGATATTGGTTTTTTTTATCAAACTTAAAAAGTTGGAATTCTTATTATTTGTATAATCTATCCTACATCAAAATAAATCTATCATGCATCTAAAAATGTATCATGCACCTTATATAGAAAAATAATATAAATGTTAGTAATAAAAGAAAACTTACTTGAACTCATGAAGGTCAATTTGTACGATGAATAATATACTGCAATAAAAATAGATGTGTGTATAATGTTATTCAAACAATTATATATAATAGATTAAGAAAGAAAGAGGAAAGAATTATAATTATACCTAAATAAATTCATTTTAGAATTCAGACTAGAGAGGTGAAACCAAATTCTTGACAAATTTCGACATCTCCTTTCGTCGATCCAAGGTCTTCAAATTCCTGAAAAATATCGATTCCTTTGACATCAACAAAATAAGGCCAATTACAAAACAAGAAAAAACACAAAAGACAAAGTCACACTTATCAATCTAAACAGGAGATTAAGATTCAAGAATCACAAAAATGGAGTTTCATCTAAAAATATAATATAATCATTTATACTTTCAGTTTTCCCAAGAAGGAGTAGACTAAAATCTACAATCATCCTCTTTACACCATATATAATACATTCTTCAACCAATTCATAATTCTTGAATCATTGGCTTAGAATTCCTCCAGGCTATAGATAAAATCAAAATTCAGAATCGGAAAGTTGAATTGTGAAGAAAATTTTAATTATCAATAAATTGCATACCACATCATTAACTTTCATTGCAACAGCATCAAGTGATGTTTTTTCTATCCCATCATTATTTACCTATAAATATGATAAGATAATTTATGACATAAATTGTAAAATATTTGTTTGTCTACTATGATCCATATGTGATGACATTAATAATAATATATATATAAAAATAAGAGAAACAAATATTTTGTATTCTTTAAACAAGATAAGGTTACTCATAATTTATAATAGTGGTTGAATGAAAGGAAAAATTAGGAAATAACACCTTCCGTAAAAAAAAATCATTTTGTCATTTAGGATTCTTTTGAAAGCCATAGGCAATACACCATCACTATTATAGTTCGACATCCACGACTTTGAGAATTGAGAACCTTTAGAACATCAATATGTCATGTTAAGAAACATATGATATAACCACAAATAGTCAGTAAAATTTGAATTAGATAATGAAATTACCTTGAATCCAGACTGGTCATTGAATATGACGGAATGACTATGAATAATAAGGTTCTACTACATTGAAAACGATTAACTTTGTGTCCACGATGATGTTGACCGAGATATCCACGAGCGGAACCGGAAAGTTTCCAGGCAAAGAGATCACTCTTTACGTAGAGCTTGAAGACAACTATTTCTAAGCCGAAGTTGTCCCTTAACCATATCGAGCTACAATATTACATCCTTTCCATATTCAAATTTTTTAATAATTAATGTAAAAAAATAAATATTATTTAATGTATTTAAAATTTAATCAAGAATTATATTTTGTTATGAAGAAATTATTATTATATATACAAAATTATTAAACATAATAATAATTAAAGGAATTGTTTTATTTTAATATAAATTTTATTTTATTAAATATAGAAATTCAAATTTTAATACAAATTTAAATTTAATGAAAATAGTTTAAAAGGTAAAATTTAAATTATATTTGATTATATAGAATATGTATACAATTTTAATAAGTTTAATACAAATTTAAATTTAATAAAAATAATTTCAATGTAAAAGTTAAATTATATTTGATTAAATAGAAAAAAATACAATTTTAATACAAATTTAATGTTAATACGCTTTAATTCATAGTATAAATTAGTTATAAATAATATTAAAAATATATATTCTAAATATCAGAAATATATAATTTAAAAACAAAATAATATTTGTTATAAATAAATTATATTTATAAAAAAATAAATTATGTTAAAATTATAAAAACAAAATAAAAAAATAATAATTAAAAATTAAATTTAATATTTAATGTAAAATATAAAATTATTTTTATGAATTAATGATTAATATAAATATAATTCAAAACTTAAAATTAATAATCAATAAGATAACAATATTTTTTTTAAAAATATTTAATAGAAAAAACAAAAAAAGAAATCTTTTTATGTATTTAAAAATTAAATTAAAATATATTTTGTTATAGAGAAATTATATTTATACAAAATAAATAATAATTATGATTTAAATATTATGTATCTTAAATTTTAATTATATTTGATTAAATAGAAAAACATATTAAATATAATGCAAAATAAGTTTTTAATAATTTAAATGCAATTTTAAATTTTAAGAAAATAATTTTTTTATGAAATAAAATTTGAATTATATTTTATTAAATAAAAATAAAATATTAATAAATTTAATAAAAATTTAAATTTAATAAAAATAATTTAGTACTAAATATAATAGCTTATTTATAAAATTAACGATAAATATAAAATTTAATTCAAAAGTAAAGTTAATGATAAACCTTATAAGAATATTTAAAAATATATATTAATTTTATTATAAGAAAAATATGAGTAAAAAAAATAAATAATATTTTATGTATTTAAAATTTAAAATAAAATTATAATTTTTTATAGAGAAATTACATTTATATAAAAATAATTATATTATTTTAAAAATATTTGAATTATATTTGATAAAAAAAAAGTGATAAATTTTTTTTTTAATGTTTAGATGATATAAATTTTAAAAATACTTTTAATATAAATATTAAATAAATATAATAAAATAAAATTCGATGTATTTTAAAATTTAAATTATATTTTACTAAAACAAAGAATTAAGATGTAAATAAATATAATTTAACAAAATTAAAGTAAAATTTAAATTATAATTTATTTTAGAAAAACGTTTTTATAGAAAATAAAAATGAATAATATAATTTTATATGTTTATTGTGAAAATTAAATTTTAATTTATAAATTTTGATATTAAAGATATGATATCAAACTTAAAAAGTTGGAATTCTTGTTATTTGTATAATCTATCCTACATCAAAATAAATTTATCATGCATCTAAAAATGTATCATGCACCTTATATAGAAAAATAATATAAATGTAAGTAATAAAAGAAAACTTACTTGAACTCATGAAGGTCGATTTGTACGATGAATAATATACTGCAATAAAAATAGATGTGTGTATAATGTTATTCAAACAATTATATATAATAGATTAAGAAAGAGGATAGAATTATAAATATACCTAAATAAATTCATTTTAGAATTCAAACTAGAGAGGTGAAACCAAATTCTTGACAAATATCGACAACTCCTTTCGTCGATCCAAGGTATTCAAATTCCTGAAAAATATCGATACCTTTGACATCAACGAAATAAGGCCAATTATAAAACAAGAAAAAACACAAAAAACAAAGTCACACTTATCAATGTAAACAGAAGATTAAGATTCAAGAATCACAAAAATGGAGTTTCATCTAAAAATATAATATAATCATTTTATACCTTCAGCTTTCCCAAGAAGGAGTAGACTAAAATCTACAATCATCCTCCTTACACCATATATAATACATTCTTCAACCAATTCATAAGT